>NC_091477.1:114067715-114367715 GCF_036971445.1 Narcine bancroftii | reverse complement strand
TGTACATAATGGTCAGTCGTGCTATAATTAGGCATGAGTAATTTTGTTTAAATAAAAAATCACAAAATATTGATCAGGATGTCACTCCACCTAAAAGCTCCTTTGCGCAGGCCCGAGGACAGGTCCACGTCCTCCCCCTCCACGTCCTCCCCCTCCACGTCCTCCCCCTCCACGTCCTCCCCCTCCACGTCCTCCCCCTCCACGTCCTTCCCCTCCACGTCCTCTCCCTCCACGCCTTCCCCCTCAAAAGATGCTCACAAACTCAAGCTAGCATGCTGGAACATCAGAACCATGCTAGACAAGGCTGACAGCCACCGACCTGAACGTCGGTCTGCCCTCATTGCACATGAACTCCTCAGACTTGACATCGACATAGCCGCTCTCAGTGAAGTCCGCCTGGCAGATGTAGGCAGCCTCCAAGAACGCGGCGCGGGCTACACACTCTACTGGTCTGGCAAGCCTTCGGATGAACGACGCCTATCTGGTGTAGGCTTCATGGTCAAGAGCTTCATTGCCTCCAAACTCGAAAACCTTCCGATAGGCCTCTCGGACCAAATCATGTCCATGCGACTCCCCCTTCAGAACAAGCGTCACATCACCCTCATCAGTGTCTATGCTCCAACCCTCCAGGCGGAACCAGCAGAAAAGGACAAGTTCTACACCGACCTGCGCAACCTCATCCAACGCACCCCTACAGCCGACAAGGTTGTCATCCTGGGCGACTTCAACGCTCGTGTCGGCAAAGACTCAGAAACCTGGCCAGGAATCCTGGGCAAGCATGGCGTCGGCAAGTGCAACGACAATGGGCGCCTCCTGTTGGAGCTCTGCGCAGAACAGCGGCTTGTCATTACAAACACCCTTTTTCAGCAGAGGGACAGCCTTAAGACCACCTGGATGCATCCCCGATC
Source organism: Narcine bancroftii (assembly GCF_036971445.1). Classification (NCBI taxonomy): domain Eukaryota; kingdom Metazoa; phylum Chordata; class Chondrichthyes; order Torpediniformes; family Narcinidae; genus Narcine; species Narcine bancroftii. Next base: position 114,366,807 of record NC_091477.1, on the reverse strand, counting down.
CAAACACTGGCACCTCCTGGACTACATCCTGGTGCGAGAAAGTGACAAACGAGATGTGCTCCACACCAGGGTCATGCCTAGCGCGGAATGCCACACTGACCACCGGCTGGTTCGCTGCAAGCTCAACCTTCACTTCAAACCAAAGCCCAGGAACAATAAAGCCCCCAGAAAGATGTTCAATGTTGGAAACCTGCAGTCAGACGAAGCGAGAAGAAACTTCCAGGCAAACCTCAAAGCAAAGCTCGACGATGCAATCCGCCTCACGGACCCGTCCCCTGAAACCCTCTGGGATCAGTTGAAGACTACCATACTGCAATCCACTGAAGAGGTACTGGGCTTCTCCTCCAGGAAAAACAAGGACTGGTTTGACGAAAACAGCCAGGAAATCCAGGAGCTGCTGGCAAAGAAGCGAGCTGCCCACCAGGCTCACCTTACAAAGCCGTCCTGTCCAGAGAAGAAACAAGCCTTCCGTCGCGCATGCAGCCATCTTCAGCGCAAACTCCGGGAGATCCAAAATGAGTGGTGGACTAGCCTCGCCAAACGAACCCAGCTCAGCGCGGACATTGGCGACTTCAGGGGTTTCTACGAGGCTCTAAAGGCTGTGTACGGCCCCTCACCCCAAGTCCAAAGCCCGCTGCGCAGCTCAGACGGCAAAGTCCTCCTCAGCGACAAGATCTCCATCCTCAACCGATGGTCAGAACACTTCCAATCTCTTTTCAGTGCCAACCGCTCAGTCCAAGATTCCGCCCTGCTCCAGCTCCCTCAACAGCCCCTAAGGCTAGAGCTGGATGAGGTTCCCACCCTGGATGAGACATATAAGGCAATCGAACAACTGAAAAGTGGCAAAGCAGCAGGTATGGATGGAATCCCCCCAGAAGTCTGGAAGGCTGGCGGCAAAACTCTGCATGCCAAACTGCATGAGTTTTTCAAGCTTTGTTGGGACCAAGGTAAACTGCCTCAGGATCTTCGTGATGCCACCATCATCACCCTGTACAAAAACAAAGGCGAGAAATCAGACTGCTCAAACTACAGGGGAATCACGTTGCTCTCCATTGCAGGCAAAATCTTCGCTAGGATTCTACTAAATAGAATAATACCTAGTGTCGCCGAGAATATTCTCCCAGAATCACAATGCGGCTTTCGCGCAAACAGAGGAACTACTGACATGGTCTTTGCCCTCAGACAGCTCCAAGAAAAATGCAGAGAACAAAACAAAGGACTCTACATCACCTTTGTTGACCTCACCAAAGCCTTCGACACCGTGAGCAGGAAAGGGCTTTGGCAAATACTAGAGCGCATCGGATGTCCCCCAAAGTTCCTCAACATGATTAGCCAACTGCACGAAAACCAACAAGGTCGGGTCAGATACAGCAATGAGCTCTCTGAACCCTTCTCCATTAACAATGGCGTGAAGCAAGGCTGTGTTCTCGCACCAACCCTCTTTTCAATCTTCTTCAGCATGATGCTGAACCAAGCCATGAAAGACCCCAACAATGAAGACGCTGTTTACATCCGGTACCGCACGGATGGCAGTCTCTTCAATCTGAGGCGCCTGCAAGCTCACACCAAGACACAAGAGAAACTTGTCCGTGAACTACTCTTTGCAGACGATGCCGCTTTAGTTGCCCATTCAGAGCCAGCTCTTCAGCGCTTGACGTCCTGCTTTGCGGAAACTGCCAAAATGTTTGGCCTGGAAGTCAGCCTGAAGAAAACTGAGGTCCTCCATCAGCCAGCTCCCCACCATGATTACCAGCCCCCCCACATCTCCATCGGGCACACAAAACTCAAAACGGTCAACCAGTTTACCTATCTCGGCTGCACCATTTCATCAGATGCAAGGATCGACAATGAGATAGACAACAGACTCGCCAAGGCAAATAGCGCCTTTGGAAGACTACACAAAAGAGTCTGGAAAAACAACCAACTGAAAAACCTCACAAAGATAAGCGTATACAGAGCCGTTGTCATACCCACACTCCTGTTCGGCTCCGAATCATGGGTCCTCTACCGGCACCACCTACGGCTCCTAGAACGCTTCCACCAGCGTTGTCTCCGCTCCATCCTCAACATCCATTGGAGCGCTTACATCCCTAACGTCGAAGTACTCGAGATGGCAGAGGTCGACAGCATCGAGTCCACGCTGCTGAAGATCCAGCTGCGCTGGATGGGTCACGTCTCCAGAATGGAGGACCATCGCCTTCCCAAGATCGTGTTATATGGCGAGCTCTCCACTGGCCACCGTGACAGAGGTGCACCAAAGAAAAGATACAAGGACTGCCTAAAGAAATCTCTTGGTGCCTGCCACATTGACCACCGCCAGTGGGCTGATATCGCCTCAAACCGTGCATCTTGGCGCCTCACAGTTTGGCGGGCAGCAACCTCCTTTGAAGAAGACCGCAGAGCCGACCTCACTGACAAAAGGCAGAGGAGGAAAAACCCAACACCCAACCCCAACCCACCAATTTTCCCCTGCAACCGCTGCAATCGTGTCTGCCTGTCCCGCATCGGACTTGTCAGCCACAAACGAGCCTGCAGCTGACGTGGACTTTTTACCCCCTCCATAAATCTTCGTCCGCGAAGCCAAGCCAAAGATTGATCAGGATTTAGGGCAGGTTCACCATATGTCACTCAGACATCACTGGTGGAGGATAGAATGCCCTATCCCCAGGGATGCCTTGTGATGAGAGGAAAGGACACAGAGAACTGGTTAACAGTGGTCCAGTGTGAAAGCCATAAATGGCTGGTTCACTGAACAGCCAATCTACTGGTTAGCCAGTGTGAAAATGGTTAATGATAGGCTGCAACATTTTGGAGCCTTCTTTGTTTATGGAGGGAAGATTGTCCTCAGTAACAAAATTGAGTATATCTAAAAATGTTTTTAAAAATCTGCAAATGTTGGAAATGTGAAACGAATGCAGAAAATGCTGAAAAAAACTCAACATCTGTGTTGTCACATAGTTAACATTTCAAGTTTACAATCCTTCACCAGTGCCAACTGGTCCATTGAGTTTTTCCAACATTTTTTTGTTGTTGCTTCAGAAGTATATTATTTGTTTTGTTCACTGTTAGGGGTTAAAGACATTTCCAAGCCCTCTAATCTAAGTGTGATGGTGAGTGCTAGAGCACAAAAGGACAGCAGCAAGTCTGTAATGGCTGCATAGGAGAGCTGAACAATTATCGGCACTCTTCCTGGAGCCCTCTATTTGTTCTCCTTTCATGTATTCACCTGATTCTTTCTGGCAGATTACAGTAAAACACCTGGGTATCTGGCACCTATGAGGATAAGTGTATTTTCCGGTTGCTTGAGGTTGCGCGATTGCCGTTCTAACGGTGACACGTGACAATTTTAAACCTACGCATTTTTACCTATTTATTTTCTTCATTTTTTTTTTGCTGATTGCTTGAGGCTGCCATTTGCTTGAATTCCGGATACCAGGGGATTTACTGGACTATTTATTAAGAAATCCCTTTCAAATAGTATCTTTTAAATCACAGTTTGCTTGGTATGGAATTAAAATGTTTTCCCACAATTTATTGGTGCTTGTGGCAATTATTTTCAGTCGATATCGTTTGATTACTAGCCTTTTTCTGCTGAAAATAAAGCAAGTAGGGAGGAACTGCCTAAAACTTTCCAAATTTTGAACACCTTAATCAACTTTCCTTTTTCCACCATGTAGAATAAAACTTCACCTTCACTAGATCTCCATGCATCTGATGTCCCTCTCTATGGATACATTCTAGTTTGGTGTCAGTAACTACTACTCCATGATCCAAAATTCCATTTTACACTTAATTCAGCTTGGGAGTAAAGTTGGCTCAGCCATGATTATTTCAGATGTGTAGTGACTGGCTGTTCCATTTTTGTTGCAGTTAAATTCTCAGTCACAAATTAGAGCTGCCATTCATGTGAGGCAGAAGGGCTTCATCAAGAATCTATCACCAGGTAAACCGTGGTCTTGGCCTATTGGAAATATTCCCTGCAATGATATCTACTCCTTGGCCACCATCTCTAGTGACTTAGAAGTATTTTTTTCTCCCACTTTTGCAGTCCAGATGAAAGGTCTTCAAGTTGAAATATTAACTTTATTTCTCCTTCTCTGGTTGCTGCTGGGACCTGCTGAGTATTTCCAGCATTTTGTGAAGATGAATTCATTAAAATCTCAGAAACTTTGATTTTTATGACACCCACAAGATGAAGAAAGTCTACAAATTGCAAAACATGCAATTTTGCACCTCTGCCTTTGGAAAGGATGGATGCAATGCTTCAGAAAGCCCATCCCTAGAGTTGGAGATAACATCATAGGGTAGGACAAATGTGAATCTTGATTTCACTGCTACACCCTGCAATCAACATTAACTGTTCTTTTTTTGTTTCACTTGTACTCAGCTTTTTCTGCCTCATCCCATTTTATCAGTGAATTAAGTAATTTACTTTCCATTCCGAGTGAGCTCCAAATATTTGACTTCAATTAATTGCTTTCAAAATTTGCACACTGCGGTTCGCATCTTAAAGCACATTGCAATTCTGTCCATACACTACTAAGTTGATGAAAAGCCCATCAACGTCAGGAGATCCTCATCTGACAAGGCCGATGGTTATGAGCAGAGTAATTAATACTATGGAACAACAGTCTGTTCTGATCATTCCCAATTTTAAGTGAGCCACCTGCTGAATGCAGCATACAGAGCTAAAGTTGGTGGATGATTGAATTCATAGCGCTTCAAAATCAACTACCTCTTTTAATTGTTCGAGAGAAATAGATCGAGACCATCGCATCTGTGCAACTGAAGGTGAAATTAACAAGGGTGAGATTGCACCACAGGCTTTGCAAGCTCCATTCTGAATTCTGTTGAGTAGTGGCGAGAGAACTTGCAACATCAAAATACAGTGCATTTCTTCAAAACATATTTCATCATTTTCATTAAGCAGAAGCAAAACAGTGGATGGAGGAAATCTGAATCCTAATTATGCCTGATAAGCTGATTGATTAGGGAAACAATGAGTTGGTGGAATTGACAGCAGAGTCTTAGCAACTTTCTATCACCAACCAAAGTTGTGAACACAGCATGTGTGCCACTTAATATCCCATTGTACCTTCCTTCACTGAGGAACCCGAACACGAGGCACAATCTTCCAGTGCTCGCTCAAGATGGATTGCTCTCGGTTCTATCTTGGATTAGTAATGCAGACTGCAAGTCACTAGAACAGCTAAGAACAAGATGTTCGCTGAGTCAGTGATTCTGACTGGTCGCATCGCTGCTCTGGAGGTGACAATGCACAGGACAAGAAAAACACGACAGAGAATTGTGAACTCCACCAGCGCCATCATGGGCATCAGTCTCCATTCCACTGAGGACATCGACAAGAGGTAAGAAAGTAGCCTCTAGGCTTCAGGACCCTCACCACCCAGGCCATGCCCACTACACACTGCCACCATTGGGAAGGAGGTCCAAGGGTTTGAGGACAAACACCCAGTGGCACAAGAACCCCTTCGGCCGTAAGATTTCTGAATGGACACTACCTCCCCTTCTCTTCTTTTTCCACCAATTTATTTACTTCTAAATGTAATTTTACACCAATATTTGCTGCTGTAAAACAAGGAACCTCGTGAGATGTTCACGACAATAAATTTTAATTCTGATTCAAATGAGCTCATCTCTAAGATGGAAGCTCAGCGTTCAATCACAGGAACCACTGTGAAGGGATAATGGAGGGTAATATAATTTAGTTTAATGTTCCGAGCATATTTCCTTCTTTATGTGTGATCTCCAATAACTGAGTTACCTGCTGCTTCCTTTCTTATGTATGTATTTACGGTGTAATTGATGCACAGTCTGCAGTCCGATACTACAAAATCCACACCCCTACTCCATGCCACTTTAACGCTGATGAGCCTTTCAATTGATTTCTTTTTTTTACTGGAAGCTGACTCCATCCGCTAAATTGCATGAACTGAACAATATTTCTCGTGCTCTATCCTGAGATTTTTCTGCTTTTTGGGGGTGACCAAGCACTTCAACTCTCCACTCTTCCCACCCCCACCAGCCCCCCTCCCCCAATTAATAGCTGCAGTCGAGAAAATGAATGGACGACAATGGTTTTCATCATGCCAGGCGTAATCAAATTTGAACATAGTAACTGATGGAGCATGTCCTTTTAAAATAATTTCTCTATTGCAATAGAGATGGAGATTTCATGTACATAAGAGAGGGTGACCAAACTGCCTGCTTTTAAATTCTATTGATATTATCATATTTACTCTGTTGTCTTTACCATTTACTGTGAGGTTTTTTTGACATGTGTTTGACACATTACTCAATAGCAAAGATTTGTTTCTGTTCATGCTGAGGGCATGCTTAAAGTGCCCAGTTCTATTTCTGTTGGTTTCTTGCAAAGGCACTGGAATTCTTAATAATCTAAAAACATAAAGCTGGAGAAACTCAGCAGGTCACGCAGTGCACTTCATATAGCAAATGATAAAGATACAGAACCAACGTTTCGGGCTTCAGGTATGAAAAAATTTAGGCAGGTGCCTGAACAGAATGGCAGGGTTGAGGGGCAGGGGAAGGAGCACGGTCCCACCAGGCAGGAGGTACTATGTGAATGAAGGAGGGAGGGAGGGCTCACCAGCAAACAAAGGGAGGTGGGAAGGCTCTGAAATGGAGTGGGAAGGAGATGGAGAGCTAGAGAAAAGAAGAAAAAAGAAAGAGAAGGGAGGGAGATTGGAGAGTAGGTTAGCAGAATCTGGAAAATTCTATGTTAATGTCATCCGTTTGGAGTGGGCCCAGAGAGAAAAAGTGTTATTCCTCCAACACTTGGTGGGATAGTATATGAGGCCATGTGAGCATGGGAGTGGGGTGCAGAATTGAAATGATTGGCCACTGGGAGATCCCCATCACTGATGCAGACAGAGCAAAGGAGCTCAATGATGCAATCTCCCTATCTTTGCCCAGTCTCTCCAGTGTGGAGAAAGCCACAAGGAGAGCACTGGATGCATAGGGAATACTTAAAGTGGTATGTGAGTGGAAAGATAAAGGTTGAGAACCACTGGTGTAAACCTAAAACTTAGGAGAGGTGCAAACAAAAATCTGGATGGAACTTGCATGTTCTCCCTGTGCAGGGGGTGGGGAGGGGAGACAGTCTCCCCAGGCTTCTCCGATTCTCTCCCACATTCTAAGGACATAGCAATGGATTAGTTAATTGAGCACTTATCTCAGTGAAGTGGAGAGAGTGGACGTTGATTGATATGTAAGATAGAATAGGTTATAGGGGAATGGGTCTGCTTTCGGACAGTGGTTTACAAACATTTTTCTTTCCACTCACATACCTCTTTAAGTAATCCATCAGTGCTCTGTGATTAGTAAATGATTGCTTAATGTGGAATGTGAATGGGGAAAAAAGGTTAAGAATCACTGCTCTAGATCCAATTGTTACAGAAATATTTTGCTTAAGAAAAAAATGCCATTGGCCTATTTCCTTTGGGAGTTATGAAAACGTGCACATAACGAGTTAATTAGGGACAATTAAAACAGTGGTTTCAAAATATTTTTCTTTCATTTCATAAGAAAATAAGATAAATAACTTTCTTTATTTCCACAATTTTGGGGCACAGGAAGGGTTTATGTTGTATTACACATCACCCTTACGAGTGCACTTTTCTCTTGGATTTGGCTAAATCCAAAGAACCCTGTTGCAAGCAGAGTTGAAATTAAATAGCTTCGCAGAAAGCTGACAAACACTGTTAATATCCAAAGATATCCTCTTCCATTTGTTTCATTTTGACCATTTTCAATAATGTAAGGCAACAGAAAGAGCAATAACCTTTATCCTCATCTTCTTCCAACTGTTGTGAAGATAACGAGAAATGTCAAGTCTGCCAGATATGCCAATTCACTCTGCTCATGCAAGCAGTGTTCAGATAATAAAAACACAAAAATGTTGGAGGAACTCAGCAGGTCACACAGTGTCCATAGAAGGTAAAGATAGATAAGCAACATTTCAGGACTGAGCCCTTCTTTAAGATATGTGTAAAAACCAGGGTGTTCATATAATCCTTCTACCTGTCAGTAAAATAAACATTTATGGAATAACCCTGAACCTGTTTTGTAAATGGAAGTTGATTTTGCAAGAAAAAAAATACATTTCAATTTTCTATGATAATTGTCAGGATATTTAGACAAGAAATGGATATCAGGCATCTAAATTTGAAAAAGAACACCCCTAATGGAATGGATTCTTCAAGGCTTTAAACCTCTAAGCTCATTATGAGAGGGAATCTCTCCTTGGGTGACCATAGAAGCACATTCACCCTTTTATTGGATCTCCCGGGATTAATTGCTACTGACAATTCTGCATTCCTACCTGTTGATAACACTAGCATGTCACAGCCAGAAACTATAGCATTCTCTTGAAAAGAGCCTGTTGTAATATAAATCAAGCAAAATGGCCACCTCTCTGCTTCCTGTCCTTGGAAGTGGAACACATGGGCTAATGTCAATTTCTACGGGTGCTACTGTGCATTAATTAAAGAATCTATAGATTTGAAAACGGTTGTACACAGGTAGTTTTGTGTTGTTTAATAGGTTTTAAATCATCAATTATCAAAAAATGAGGAGGTGTCTCAAAGGATGATAAAAATGTAAATTCTCATTCCAATTTTTAAAAATATGATTTAATGTTTCTCGTTATTCCTTGTTTTACTCAAATAGAACATGAAGGGTCCACTGTAGGATGCCATTTGTGTATTTTTAATTACTGCTCCAAAACTTCCATTGCTTTAACATTGGCAAACGCTGTATGCTTCCTTCAATTCCATAACTTTAAAAAAACTCCATACTGATGTGACTACGAAAACATAATTAATTTCATTCTTCTACTCAGTTCACTTAAATGCTGATTTGAATGCAACATTTTATGTTACACCGAAAGTCACACAATACAGGCCCATCTGAAGCACAAACTGGTCAACTGCCTAAAGTATTCTACTGCCATCAAATGGTGAGTTTATAAACAGCATTATTTACAGAACCTCGTGCATGCAGGCAGGATCTCTGCCGATGAAACCTTTTTGAATATAACACTTCAAACAACAGTACATGATATTTGGGCATGTGAGAAAGTGGAAAAGTTTTGGGAAGATCTAAATCAGGTATTAAATAAAATCACAAAAAATAACATACCAAAAAATCCAGAGATCTTTCTTCTAAGTAATATAAGAAGTAAAGAACTTGGCCTCGATTTGGATGAAGCACAAAAAAGATTTATTATGATAGCCTTAGATGCAGCAAAAAAAATGTATAATGTCAACCTGGAAATCAGAAGAGAGCCTGAGAATACAGCAATGGTACATAGAAATGAATAAATGTATTCCATTGGAAAAAAATTACATATAATTTAAGAAATAACATCACAGTATTCGAAGAAAATTTGGGAACTGTACATGGAACACAACAGAGAAGACCTACCACGGACCTCCACCGCCTAAAATGACAGAATGAGAAGAAGACGAAATGAACTGACCCAGTATGTAAAAGTAGATGACACAATTTTCTTGTTTATTTTTATTGTGTGATGACATTGTTTAATGGGTTTATTGTATCATATATGTTGAATGTTGAATGGGTAGGGAGGGGGGTGGGAAGGAGGGAGGGAAGGGAGGGGGGATAAAAGGGGAGAAAATGACACTGTGTATATTCCAGAGGGAAATGTTATGTGTATTTTGGTCAATATAATTCATAGTGTGAAAAATTTTTTAAAAATTTAAAAACCTATTCAAGCTATTATCACAGCAAATGAACAAAAAAAGTCATCGCTTAACATATTTTGTACACATTTGAAAGATTTAATTTAGCACATTTTTTCATGTTACATGAATTAGTGTGAAAATTATTGAAGCAGATGCTGCCAACTGAGGTACCATTCGCAGCGCCCCTTCTCTTTAAGTAGGTCTCACCCTATTTACATCCTATGAGATCAAATTCAATCAGATGTTACACAACTGTTAATGGCCAGATGTCCAACTCTTCCAATTCACTCCTTTTGTACCATATTAGCCTCATATAGCCACTGTTTCAAGGCAGACACACAAACACGTATAAAATGGTCACCCCTACAGTTAGTCTACCATCAATATCCTTAATGAATTTTGTGCCACTTCACCATTTTGTGTATAATTAGCACCACTGACCTACAAACAGCTGCTGTCTACTGTGTTTTACATTGGTAAATGGTCTAAACAAAATAGGAATGGCAACATTTTAGGTAAGGGAGGAGGACATTCAAATGTCAAGTTTTGCAACAAATAAATGATTGCATCTCATAATGAATCCAGTATACAATAGTTATAATTATTCCCAGCCAGCAGGGAAAAATATGCAGTTACAATGGAGGCACCTCAGCTTCTCTCTTAACTGTATTATATCTGTAAATCCATGCATTCACGATTGCAGCGTAACAGCAGATAAATACCATTGGGTATTGGTAACCTCTGCTTTCGTCCTCCTATTTTCTAATCGTTGTCTTTGGGTGATGACTGTGGGCCGCTGTCAAGCAGGATTTACCCGTGCATTGTTTTTGATTGTTACATAGGAGCATAGAACATAGAACCCTGAACTTCTTTCGAATATATTCCAGCAGAGAATCAGATCTTTCTGACTGTTCATTGTTGCATCCTTGAGGAGGACCAAGACTTAATGGGTATGTCCACTTCATTCAACACCATCAGTAAAGTCACTCCCCTCTCAGTAAGAGTTTGTAAATGTGCTTCCTTTTATATTGCCACAAATATCATTGAAATTGTTCAGCTAATTAAATTTAAAATTGACAGATATATTCATTTTATGATTGTGCCAGAGATTCTTAAACTTGTCATTATTACAGTAGTTGAATCTCGGTGAAATTCTCCTACAATCTCATGTTAATCAGAAGGCAGGACACTTCAATGAGATGAATGGACCTTGAATTTTGGTGAAGAGAATTAATTTCATTCTGTTGCCTCCCATCTGAAGATATTTATGAATAAAACGAAACAGTGAATACCGAAACTTTCACAACTCGTGTTATTCAAAAGTTGTTATCCAAACGACCCATTTTCCATAACCTCTTTTGTATATACTTAAGACCATAAGACACAGGAGAGGATTTCGGCCATTCAGCCTATTGTGTCAGTCCTAATTCACAGGTGATTTACTATCCTTTTCAACCCCATTCTGATTTCTCTAAATGACGGCCTCTACAACCGTCTGTGGAAACAATTTCTATAGATTCACAATTGCCTAGGGAAAGAAATTCCTCCTCAGCTCTGTTCTAATGGGACATTTTTGTATTCTGAGGCTGTCCCTGATTCCCTCATTAGAGAGAACATCCTCTCCATGTTTACTCTATCAGTCCTATCAGTATTCAAGAGGTTTCCATAAGATCCCACCCCCCCCCCCCCACATTCTTCTAAACTGAGATCAAGTACAGTCCCAGAGCCGTCACATACCATAACCCTTTCATTCCAGGTATCATTCTAGTGAGCTTCTTCTAACTCTCTCTCATGCCTACACACCTTTCCTTCAATAAAGATCTCAAAACTGCTCATCATACTGCAAGTGCGGTCTGACCACTTAGGTGGGTCATTGATAAGCCTAGTGCACAAGGAGGAAATCAAATAGTTGAACATAAATTCTGCAGATGCTGGAATCTCAAATGAACAAAGAAAATCTGCAGGGATTCAACCAGTCAGGCAGCATCCTGATAAAGGGTCCTGTGTTACAAGCCCAGAGGACCCCAAAACCCAGCAGAAATAAATATTCACCAGGACAAATGATTACTTAAACAAAAGTTGCTTTTAATTATCTTTATGCATGAAAATAGAATCAAACTTTAACTTATCTCTATTGACTTACTTAACCTAACTTAACCCCCTTCCAATTCTAAGCACACATGTATGTAATGTGTGTGTGTAAGCTCAGAAGTTCTTTGGTTCACAGTCCAATCTCACTTCTCATTCCTCTAAGTTCACTGGTGGCAGGCAATTCTTATACTGTGCACAGAATTTAACATTTATAAAGTTCACCAGGCTCTGGTGTTTGAAAGGTAAATGGTTGCCACTCAGGAAGGTTCTTGTCAGTTTTCAGAGAGAGATTTGTTGTTGCAAAATATCCACAACTGATGTACTTCTATCAGCCACTCCAGTGTCTTGCTGAAGAAACTTGACCCTTCAGGATTCTCCAGATGATAACCTCTTTCTTTCAGGTCACTACAGAGTTCCTTTTTGTTTCTCTTATTCCAAGTGAAACATTAGACAGCCAGTCCTCTCCTCTTGCATGAACCACAAGGGCTTTGACCAGGCCATCTTACAAATGGGCTTACCATAAGCTTGTTAGCTTGTCCTGTTCCAGTCCCAGCTGCTTCTGTACAAGTGCTGTGTCTCTCTGTCTCTCTCTCTCTCTGAGACAAAACCTCTTTGACTCTCTCTGCTTGCAAAATCACATGACCCTCTTAGAACAGCAAGTTCTCCTTCTGACAGTCTGCAGTTCCAACAAGCTCTTTCATCTGTTGCCTTTTGTAAACAACAATCCATTAGTGAAGTCTCTTGAGCATTCTTCAAAGCTCTTGCAAAAACTCTGAGGCAGGCATGGGGCAGAGCTCCAGTATTTCAAAATAAGATCTGTTTTAAAGTGTTTGTATGTGACCTACTCTAACGAACCTTTCCCAATTTATCTCCCAAAAACATATCTATATACTCTGTCACACCTGACCGCAAACAATGACTGTCATTTCTCTCCATGGATGCTGCCTGACCTGCTGAGTCCCTCGAGCTTTTCTTTGCTTAATCAAATATATAGATTTAACCTTTTTTACATCCGGAATGAAGAGTTGGTGGTAAAATTTGAAGTAATGTGCTTTGAATCTTGATCAGTTAATATATTAACTAGGGAAGAAAGGTTCAAACGATTTGTTCAGCTTGATATTGTTTCAACTTCTTGGAAGCAATTTGCATAAAAATTTGGTGATTTTAATGTTTTGTTTCCATCACTAGATTTCTGGCTCCCAGACCTCTGTGACACTGGGGTTGTTTGAGAGCCACCGCACACAGTGGATTAAAATAATTAGTCATGCATTTGACATCAGTCATGTTAATTTTTAAATTTTTAATCAGTCATGTTAAATTTTAAACATAAATCACTTGGATTTGTTTTATTCTGCACTTCTGAGAAGGAAAATAGGTCTAACATTAAAGACTGTTTGACTTGTCACATCTTCTGACTGTTGTCATCTGATCTGTTTAATCTTAACTCCCAGCGCCTGTGTTTCTTAATAAAATGCCACATTGTTAGCGAAAGAAACCTCACCAATCCATGAGAATCTCGGTGGATTCTTTCAAGAGAATATTTCCTTAAGATATTAGATAAACATTTGTCACACTTGGTGCTCACTGATATGTCTGTTGATGCATTCTAGATCAGGGATGGCTAAACTTTTCATTTTTAATTTAGACATTCAGCACGGTAACAGACTATGTCGGACCACGAGTGCACACCAGGGGGTATAGGTTAATTGGGCGGCATGGACTCGTATGTCTAAATTAAAAATTAAAAGGTTGGCCACCCCTGATTTTTGATGCTCTTTTTTCAGAAACACCCCAGTATTTATTAGCCACAAAAAATTGTTCTGTCACATCATCACAGACACCCCATTTTTTCTCTAAATGCAACTTCACTATCTCATCTTGTTGTCAGATTACTCTAAAGTAGATGATCTTCTATATTTGATTTTTCATTTTATGACTCCCACTCGTGTAGACATGACCATTCCTTTAAGCTATTATTTCTTCCATAAATGCATTGTTAGCTCCCCATTCACTACCAATCACCTCCCCTACCCAACCCCTGGGTTTGCACTCTGATTCGCCCACTCCCAGCAGCCACCAGTTTAACTTGGGAGCTGATCTGAGCAGTCAATCCACCCATTGGAGAGAGATGAGTTTCTCATTGTGATTCAGATCCAAACATTTAAAGAGGAATCTGATCCAATTTTAGCTGCTAACTCTCCGGTTTCTTCCACTATGTTTGCAATTTATTAGGAAGGACCAGGAAGAAATAATTATTAGTCACAATAACCCTGATAAATTTGATGGAAGCAGCTCAAATTTGTTACCCAAGAGTTTGACACAGTTAAGTTGACCAAATGTACTTACCATATATACTCGTGTAATAGTCGGCACCAAGTAAAAATTGGCTCAAAAATCTGGTATTTTCTATATATCATGTGGAAAAGTTAACCCTCCCATTTTCGGCCTTGGTCTCCCGCCCATCAGAGCTCCCAACATCTCAACCACAGACTCTGGCCTCAGCTCTGGCCACCCACACATCCAAGCTCCTGACGCCCTGAGCATGGACTTACCACTCAGTCCTGGCCACCCACCCACCTATCCGGGCTCTCGACACCTCGAAAACCTCACTGCGATCACAAGTAGTGTGTGTGTGTGTGTGTGTGTGTGTGTGTGTGTGTGTGTGTGTGTGTGTGTGTGTGTGTGTGTGTGTGTGTGTGTGTGTGTGTGTGTGTGTGTGTGTGTGTGTGTGTGTGTGTGTGTGTGTGTGTGTGTGTGTGTGTAATAGTCCTAAGAATTGGTTCACAAAACTTGATTATTACACAACTATATATGGAATCTCTGATCTCTGAAGGAGGAGGAGCTAATGGTCCTGGTCAATAAACCACCCCCAACCCTCCGACAAAAGCAGACAGACAACGAGTGATCGCATTTAAGAAATTTATTGTCCGAGGTGCAACATTTATAAAAAAAGATGAGCCAGTCTTCATCATGCAACTAATGATTTCATTATTTACTCCTGGAGAAATAACAAAATTAGTGAATGACTCCTTTAAGAGAGAATGTACAGGAATAATATTCTGCTTTCACTACCAATGGTAAGAGGGTGGAAAAACTAGATGTGATCAGGATGCAGGGTTTAAAAGTACAAGTGCAAAAATTATTCTGCAAATGGGACAGAGCGTTCGTGGTATCTACAGTGGAAAGTAACAAGCAAAGGATGTGAATATGCATTCAAATATTTAAATAAACACTGGTGTAAATTAAAATAAGGCCTGTGCATTGCATTAATATTTTAATTTTTTAAATTTAAACATACAACCCAGGCCCTCCCGGCGCACAAGCCAATGCCAACCAAATATTGCAATAACCTCCATACGATTTGAAGAGTGTGAGGAAAACGGAGCATCCGGGGGAAATCCATGCAGATATGGGGAGAATGTACAAACTCCTTACAGATGACATCAGATTCAAACCCATTCGCAGGCTCTGTAATCCCGTTTCACTGACTGCATTGATAACTGAGCTGCTCAAGAGAGAGTCAGAGAAATGTATCTGGCAATCTATTCCATATATCCACCCCCCTCAAAGTGAAAACCCTGCTCTTCAGCCTCCTTTAAATCTTTCCCCTCTCACCTTACACCTTCTAGCTTTAAGCTGCTCTACCCTAGGAAAAAGATGGTAACCTTCCACCTTATCTCAGCCACTTCTGATTTTATGAATCCCTGGGTCTCCTTCACACCAGGGTAATCTCTCCCAACCTGTCCAGTTCCTCTTGCCAAAATAAACCCTCCAGCCTTGGAAAACATCCTTGTGAGTGTAGCACCCTCTTTAGGCAGCTACTTAGTAGAGACTTTGCCCTGAATATTACATCGTACATTTCTGGTCACTCTCGAACAGTACGCTCACGCTAAACTTAGAGGTGATTAGAAATCTGTGTCCTGTTGAAAATCTCAAATCTCAGTAAATATGTGTTTAGTCCTTTAGCCAAGAACAAATGATAATTCTCAAGGAATATAGTCTTTCAAACAACATCAATTAAAACACCAAGCCACGATTCTGCTCTTTATGGTTGAACTTCAAGACCAAAGAACAAAACAGCACAGGAGGGCCCTTTTGGTCCATGGTGTCTATGCAAAACAAAGTCAAACTAAACACACACATGATATATCCGTTCCTTGCACATTTATGTCCTCATTCAGAATCTTCTTAAGCCCTACAATTGTATCTGTATTACCCCCATGCACTGACTGCATGGGGAAAAAGAAACTTGCCATGAACATTTTTTTTTTAAATGACTCAACTCCATAAACACATTGTCTGAGTGCTTTATCATTAAGATGTTTTCTTTTACTCTGGGAAATAGGACATAATCCTGATCTTGGTCCTGTAGCAATCAGGCTCCCACTCTCGCTATCAAAATTGGAAACCTGCCCACATTATGTTTTGATTGAATTAATAATTTATGAACCTACAAATCTGGAGCACAGATAGGATGGTCATCCTTCCAGACCAGCACTACTCGAATTAATTTTCAAAATATTACTCAATATTTTCTAGCTCTATTTGTATTTATATACAAATACCTGTTGGTATTTTGTGCCAAATACCTCTTTGCCTGAAATAGTATCATATGGTCATGCAGGTCAGGCTCAAAAATTTATATTGTGCTCTCATCAAAGTGCTTTACAGCCCAATGAAAGTTTTTTTTATTAAATTCAGACACTGGTGAGACCTCACTTGGAATATTGTGAGCAGTTGTGGGCTCCTCATTTAAGAAAGAATGTGATGATGTTGGAGAGGGCTTAGAGGGGGTTTACAAAGACAATTCCAGGAAGAAAATAATTATCATGTGAAGAGCATTGGAGTTTAGGAGAATTTTAATTTATAAAAAAAAATTAGACATACACCTCGGTAACAGGCCCTTTCGGCCCTTCAATCCATTATTACACTCAATTGATTTACAACCGCTGGTACATTTTGAAGGGCGGGAAGAAACCGAAGCCCCCAGGGAAAACCCATGCAGACCCAGGGAGAACGTATAAACTCCTTACAGACAGTGAGGGATTCAAACCCCAGTCCAGATCGCTAGCGTTGTAACAGTGTGGCACT
Organism: Narcine bancroftii; assembly: GCF_036971445.1. Classification (NCBI taxonomy): domain Eukaryota; kingdom Metazoa; phylum Chordata; class Chondrichthyes; order Torpediniformes; family Narcinidae; genus Narcine; species Narcine bancroftii. Next base: position 114,349,879 of record NC_091477.1, on the reverse strand, counting down.
AATCACTACATTAACCGTGCCATCCGAATGAGCAAAGATCTCAATGAAACATTGAAAGGTATGGACCAAGTTGATGTAGAAGGGTTGTTTCCCGTAGTGGGAGAGTTCAGGACAAGGGGGTACAACATTAGGATTGAAGGACATCCACTTAAAAAAGAGATGTGTCGGAATTGCTTTAGCCAGAGTTGGTAAATCTGTGCAATTTGTTACCACAGGCAGCCGTGGAGGCCAAATCATTGGGTGTATTTAAGGGAGAGATTGATAGGTTCTTGATTACCCAGAGCATGCTAGGTTATGGGAAAAAGGCAGGGCAGTAAGGCTGAGTGGGGAAATGGACCTCTCTTGATAGAATGGCAGGCCAGACTCGATGGGGAATAGCCTATTTCTGCTCCTATGTCTTATGGTCTTATGGACTTATCAAAGTACAGCAACCAATTTGCATGCATCAATCCCCTAGAAACATCAGTGGTGATGATTTTACAGTCAGTGACAAACTCACAACTGACCCATAGGTTCTTGACTTGCATGAGTTCTGCCAAGATGCAAGAAATCTGCTCACTCTTCAGCGATGAGGTTCTGCTGGCAGTAAAACCAAGTCTGGTTTCACTCTGGGAGGAGAAAAGGCAGAACAATCTTGAAAACACTGAACGAAATGGTCTTTGACAGATGTCATCTTCATCCCAGACATAAACCCTGCTGCCAACATCACTTTGAATATTTATGTTTTAAAAAATGTTAAACGAACTATTGAAAAAACATGACATTTTTTGAACGAAAAAAATTGCATCTTTACAACAACTAGTGGAATTCATCCATAAACACCTTCCTCCCTCCTTGAAAAGAAGGTACATGATAAGCATAACCCCCATTATGAAATAAGCACACTTTTAAACCCTAATTATAGCTATAAGTAAATAAAAACAATGTAAAAATCAGAAGAAAATCATATTTGTTTTGTTGAATGATGGCAAGGTATTGTAGAGTTATTTCAAATTTAAAAGTTTAATTTTAAATCTACAGCACACATGTCAAACTCTGGCCCGAGGGCCAATAATCATATTTGGCCCGCAAGATCATTTCAAAAATGTATTAGAGGTGGCCCGCCCTGCAGCGAGAGCCGATGCTGTTTTTTGGTAATGTCACCCCCACCATCCTCCCCCTTCATGGCACATCCTTCCCCATTGTAACATGAGAAATTGTAACACGAGAAGTCTGTCGATGTCATCAGCCGGCAAGCCAGTTGGAAGGCTCCCCGCACAACCAGTCTCTTCTCCCACCTGTCGAGCGGTGCGGCGGATGGGCGAGCGCCTGTGATTTCCTGTCGGCGCGACGGGCATGGCAGGCTGTGCACGGCCCCCGGGCAGCGCGAGCCCCGCGCGACTGGCACCAGATGGCCCTTCCACAGCACGAGTGCACTTCTCCCAGTCGCCACGGCCTTCAGCGCTTGCACCCGCGTGGACCCCAGGGACGGCTGGTTCGGCCCTGCATGTGAAGAGAGAGATGGTGGCTGTCCGCAAAGGCTGATCGGCAGCGCGCTGGGCCTGAGTGGGTGGGTAAGCAGGGGTGAGCAGAGGGTGTAGGTGAGGAGTAATGGGCAGGAGAAGTTATGGTGGTGCGAGGGGCAGTTAGAGGGAGGGATGAATAGAAGGAGGGGTGGATAGGGAAGAGGTAAAAGGGGAGGGGCAGGGCGAGAAGGGGAGGGGTGATTAGAGGGTGAGAGACGGGTAGAGGGAGGAACAGGTTGAGGGGAGAGGCTGTAGAGGGGCGTGTATAGGATAGGGTGGGTAGAGGTAGAGCGAGTGGAGTGAGGGGTGAGTAGAGGTTGGGTAAAGGACTGGTCAGGTAGAGGGATGGTGGGTCGAGGGTGAATAGAGGCCTAGAGCCTGAGGAGTGAGCAGGAAATGCTGAGTCCTGATGCAGGCCAAAATGGACACAGCCTGTGAATGCTGACGACATCTCCACAGGGACCAAATAGGTTTCCATCAGGTCAAGCAAAGGGTGAACTTGAGCTACCTACTCCTGACCTGTAACATTATCCTCTTAAAGTTATATCCTAAAGTTTAACATTACATATGTTGAAAGAAGAGAAAACATGCAGATGTTGTTGAAAATTTTCAATAAATATTTAGTTCGGCCCTCGACTTAGTCCAAGTTTTTAATTTTGGCCCTCCATGAATTTGAGTTTGACGCCCCTGATCTACAGCCTGCCGAAGGCCCTTCCGGCCCATAAGCTTGCGCCGCCCAGATATCCCAATTAACCTACATGCAAATTGGTTGCTGTACTTTGATAAGTCCATATGTTTTGAAGGGTGGGAGGAAACCAGATCACCTAAGGAAATCCCACGCAGACTGGTGGAGACCTCCTTACAGACAGCGCAGACCTCGAAGCTGGGTCGCTGACGCTAACCGCTACACTGGCCGGGCCGTCCATTTCCCCTGTCTTTCTTCGATTAGTGCTGCAATCTTTCACATAACCTGACAAGGCTGAAGTTTAATCTCTCATCTGAAAAATAAATGCTAACTCCAGCAGTGCAGCGCTTCTCTCGAACTTGCTGTCGTCTCTGGTGCTCGTCTCCAGGCTTGTGATCATCATTTACTTTTTCAGAAGGTTTGCTATCAACAACATTTTTCTTCATCCATTTGATTTTCACTAGAGGAGCAAAAAGATTACCACTTAATGTTAAATTAACGCCATACTAAGTCTATATGAAACTTCTAACTCCCATATGTAACCGAGGACATGGAGCAATGAAATACACAAGGCTACACTGAGTAAATTGCTCAGTTCTAGAATACTCATTTGGCTTCTATTTATATTAGCAAATATATTCTAATTACAAGTGATGGTAATTTGCCTGAACATCTTTTATGCTAAGCAATGATGGAGCTCCTAAATAAGACAATTATCTCAATACAAATAAACTGCTATAAATAATTCACAGGTTGATGATGTCATGTGGCATAAAAGGAAACAGATCGTCTACAGCCTACTCTTCCATAACTGGTGCCATTTTTGCAATGTTTCTTTAGATTGTTGAGCTGGTATGGGGGCACCAATACCCGAGTGGAAAGCCCTCCAAAAGGTAGTGGACACAGTCCAGAATATCAGAGAAAAAACACTTCCCACCATCAAGAACATCTACAGTGAACACTACCATCAGAGAGCAGCATTAATCATCAAGGATCCACATTACCCAACACATGCTCTATTCTCACTGCTGCCATCAGGAAAGAGGCAAAGGTGCCACAAGACTCGCACCACCAGGTTTAGGAACAGCTGCTCCCCCTCTAGTTTCACACTCCTTGAAAAGCAACTCAATCATTTAAGGACTCTTATTTTAGCATTTTACTGATTTTTTTTTCTCTCTCTCTGATTTGCACTGTCAGGTTTTTTACATTTCTTTATTTGTTTTTTGTGTAAATATATCTACTTGAGAACAGTTTTTGAACTACCAATAAGTGCTAAATCTGCCTCGCCGGCATGAAAAAGAATATCAGGATTGTATTTCATGTCATGTATGTACTCCAATAATAAATTTGAACTTTAGAGACCTTGTAGCACCTTTACTTGTCAAGAAATGGCATTAAACAGTTTCCCGCAAGAGCAAAATTGGATTCACAAGTCCCATCCACAACTTGGAAACAGCCAGCACTAAAATTATACAATATGTGAAGTTTAAAGATTTTTTTTGTAAATTAAACTGCACATGAAATAATGTCCTGTTTATCTCTTCATGAAGTTTGATTGAAACTCCTAAATATTGTACTTCGGATGAATCACTGTAGTTTTCCTGTGATGTCACCTCATCACCTTTCCAAGCAACTCCTGTTCACAGAAAGAATGAAAGGAAATGAGCATTTTTATTCAGTATAGATGTTCAGTTACACATTTCATGAACAAAAAGGTTTGCAAAGAGAAGATTTCAAGATTCAATTTATTGTTATGTAATAAAAACAGTGCAATAATACATGAAATTTGCTTCAACCTGCCGTAAGACAAACAGATTCTCCATTGGCAGGAATTGCCTGAAGCTCTTCTTACAGTCGGAGAAAGAGAAGCAAAAAGAGAGTCCCCTCAGAGTCACCGAGTGTCCGTGGATTTGCCTCCAGCACATCCGCAGCCCCTGAAGCCAAACAGTGTAAACAATCAGCAGCCATAGCTCCAGATCCAAACCTCCGATATAACCAGGAACCCTTCAGTGCCCTCGGCAGCCTCTCGCCTCCCAGTTCCGATACCTGGTACTCCTTCAGCCAATCTCGAACCAGTCTCCAGCTCTCTGCCACCTGGTGTGAATCCCTCGACTGCAGCCGCCAGAAGCCAACAGCCTGCATGTGTTCCTCGCCTCAAGTTTCCAACAGCAGAACCCCTCACTGGTTCACCGCTGTGGTTGTCTTCTCTGCTTCTCCTTCTCAAACAGGGGGTGGTCTCCCTGTTTTCTGTTGCCCAGCACCAGTCCTCTGCTTCCCCGGAGTACGCAAGCCTCTCGTGGCTGCTGCCGATCATGGCCACCTCCATCTCAGGCACAGAGCCCGTGGTCAAAGTTTTTTAAAATAAAACCACCGTCAGTTCCCTCTACAGGCTTTTTAAAGCCTGCACGAATCTAACGGTAGTTGGATTGGTCGGATGAAACCCTCAGGAGTGCTGTGTCTCCACTCCCCATACTCCGTGCGTCCCACCAGCAGCAGTGTTGCCGTTAAAGCAGTTCAGGCAGTGCCGCCATCTTGACAAACTTCTGATACATGCAGACAGTAATCACTTTCTTTAGTTTCCAAAAAAACAGATGAATTTCCTCATGAGCATGAGATTCCAGTCATCCATTCTCCTCATCCTTTGTGGCCTACCTTGTTTCCTAGACTAATGGTAACAAAACTTCTTAAATTCTCACTTTTTGTTTCCCAATCTCTCCAGAAGCTTGCCCTTCCTGACCTTTGGAATGAACTCCTGTCAGTCTCAATGTTCCTCCATTTCTGATCCCTTGGTTTATTTGTTCCATCTTTTGCAGCTATGCCTTTAGCTGCCATTATCCTGGTCACTGAACCTCCCTCCCTAAACATTTCAGCCTCTCCTCTTTTAGTACAACCTCAAAATCTAGCTTGTGTTCCATCTGGCAATTTCTCAACCAGACACGATTAACATTGACCTCCGACTTGGTCTCCCCCGAATTTCTCTCTTTCCATATCCCTCTGTCACCTTTCCTCCCACTCCCCACCCCCTTTCCTCTCAATTCAGAGAGCTACCCTCTCACTGTATCACTTCTTACCTTTCTTCTCTTCCACCCTCCCCCCTGCATGACCTCTTACCTATTAACCTGTGCTCGTCCCTCCTCTACTCTCCCTACCTTCATATTCAGGTGCACACCTGTTTTAGATGTTGATGGAGGGCTCAGGCTCCAAGTGTTGATCACCCCTTTCTTCCTATAGATGCTCCCTGACCTGCTGAGTTTCTCCAGCACATTTGTGTACTGCACTCAAAATCTACCACTTTGTCAAAACTTTCCTCGAGTAGCTTAGAGCCAAATTCAATGTTCCTGCAAAGTACCTCAGTAGATTTGATGTGTTGCTGGGCAGTGCAAATTGTTGGTTGAAGAATAATGTACTCTAATTGAATTCCACACCATATAGGTAAAATATGAACAAAAGAGTGAATCAAGGATTTGCTCAAAAGGAGTCATATTCTATACCATCGTAAATAGTAAATCAATGATATTTCCCAAAAAGGAATCCAGAAACTGGATTGTGATTATTTTCCAGGCAAAAAAAATTAATGCAAACAGGTCCAGATTTAGACAATAACCTCTTTTGGTGTGTTTCTAATGTTGTGTTCCAACATAATAATGAATTGACCACTTGAAAATTGCTCTACCCTAAGGTAGCTACATGGTCTTGAAACTTAGTCACTGTACAACCTCTGTGGACAGGCACATAGCCAGGTTCTAATGTTAGGGGGACATGCACACAAGAAAAGCACCATGATAGATTCCAGATGGTGGGCAGGGGTTGGTGGTGGCATTGGAGCTGGGGGGAGGGAGGGGTGGCGGTGGCGTCAGAGTTGGGGGGGGGGGGGAAGGCATCACTTTTGAAACTGTCATTGACCTAACTGCTTTCAGGTTTACCGTCTCCAAATGGAATCTAGTTGATGGTCATTACAGGGGCATCTGGATGTCACAGGGAAGAATATGACATAACAACCACAAGCTGGTATCCCTCCAGTCTGTTCTTTCAATCCAGGTTGATCTTGCAGTATCTTTGTATCTCTTGATTCCCATAATTTCTAAAATATTTATATCTTGTCTGATCATCTAGCCCTCTTTCAAAGATAACTCCAAAGAATTGCTAACTATGGGTGTAGAAAATTCTTCTCCAATCACTCATGAACTTTTATTTTGAACCTGTGACCTGAGGTTCTTGATGTCCTAGCAGAGGAAATATCATCCCTGTGTCTTCCCTGTCAAATTAGAAATAATTTGAAAAAAATTGCAATCAGTGGAGCAGGGAAAACTTTTCCTGTCCAATCTAGGGTCAATGTTTGGGGTACTACTTGTCCCTCCACATTAACCCACCATTAACTTGGGGGTAGTACAGGGGTGCATTGATCTTCCTCATAGCCCCAGCACTGTATAGAACCCTCAGATTAACCCTGTAACTGAATGGATTTCCCCCACATTCTCCTATACCTCCCTACATGCCAAAGATGTGCAGGTCGGCAGGTTAATGGTAGTGTGGCCATTCCAAAGAAGGACATGGTCATAGGTTACCATATATATACATATATATATATTCTTTTTTAAAAAAAAAATATATATATATATATATATATACACACACACACACACACACACACACAACTCAGACACACACACACATGCATACATGCATATATACACAGTGTTTGCATTTGTTCTTGTAATTTTATAAAAATATATTTTTTTAAACATACTATTTTACATATATGTATATGGTTCTATATGTGTGTGTGTGTGTGTGTGTGTGTGTGTGTGTGTGTGTGTGTGTGTGTGTGTGTGTGTCTGTGTATAGTAATATATGATAACCTATGACCACGTCCTCCATTGGAATGGCCACCCTAGTAAGGAGAGCAGTGGTCCTGGTAGAATCTAGGGTGGAAGGGGGGAGGCTTATATATATGGGAATATAACAAGAATAACACGAGTTTAGTGAGGGCCCAACGGCCTGTTTTCATAAACTCCATGACTTCTGTCGTCTGCTGTCCTGCTAATGGTTGATTTAATTAGGTGTAGTGTGTATTTGCTTCAGAAACATCCCCCTGTTTGAATACAATCTCTTTCTAGAATCTGAAATGATAGATATATTTTCATTGCTCAATCGGGGTTCAGAGTCAAGACCTATAATTTTGGTTTCTTTAGGCATTATATGATGAGCTTTATTTTTTAACTCTTTATTCATTTAATAGATTAGCAACAGTTCCTGCTGAGTTGCCTTTGGTTTATATGTATTGTAAATTTACTGCGCTTCAATATGAAATGTTTATAATAATCCAATGAGATAATTTAAGCAAAAGGTCAATGATTTTGTCAGATTGGATAATATCCAACCAAAACCCAACAAGCAATAGATCCAAAAAATGTCACAGTACCAGTGTCATAAATATCACATTTCTGGAGCTGTCTGTAACCCTTCCTTGCTAATGCATCTAAATAGTCTCCATGCGTCACAGAAGTTCTATATCAGAAATTATGCTGCATTATGCCTTCTCTGGTGCATAGAGGGAACATTTTAAATAAATTCTTAAATATATCAGGATGTTATATTGTTATTTATATATAAATATATAAATGTTCGTTGTAGGGAGAGGGCACCCCAAATTCATTGAGGATCCCCTCCACCCTGCACATAACATCTTTCAGCTACTCCCATCCAGAAAGAGGTACAGGAGAATCAGAGACATCACCCAGGCTGAGGAGCAGCTTCCTCCCACAGACAGTGAGGATTCAGAACGACTAAAGGAACTGCTCACACGAACCATCTGATGTTCAAGAAACAATATTTCTTTGCGTATTTATTTATACAGATGAATACTTATCCTGAATATTTATTCTTTGTCTGTTTGTGTGCTATGTCTGATTGAGTGTCTGCATGTTTTGCATTCAGAGGCAGAGAACACAGTTTTGTCTGGTTGTACTTGTCAATCAGATGACAATAAACTTGACTTAACTTGGTTTGCAATGCAATCTAATATGGTATCATGGTTACATACCTCTACTTTTGGATCCAGCCAACATCCTTCCATTCTAAAAGAACAAGATTTGGCACTGATAACCTTTTAAAGATCTCAATGTTAATCTATCACAATTATATGTTCACCCCACATTATTTTCTCATGGTGACTTTGTATGATATGCATCCTTTTCCAATCTAGTCATGAAGTTCCAAACATTATGATAAGGCTAATGTGCTAAACTCAACTTTCCTTGGAGTTTGGATGGCATTCTTTTGATAAAAGAGGTTTACCAATGCAAATAAGATGTTTGTGGCAACATTAATTCAGAGAACCATGCAAAGTGAAGGGAGGGAAGTTTAGCGGACACATTAGGGGTTAGGTTTTTACACAGAGTTGTGGGTGCCTGGAATGCCTTGCCAGGAATAGTGGTGGAGGCTGAAACATTAAGGGTATTTAAGAAACACTTAGACAGGCTCATGGATGGAAGAAAAATAGAGGGTTAAGGGATACCAAGGGTGTAGACCTTTTTATTAAGGAATATATAGGTTGGCATAACATCGAAGGTTGAAGGGCCTGTACTGAGCAGTAGTGTTCTATAAGCAGACTTTAGATGTTTGAAGCTGAGTTGTTATTTGGCTATTTATCACTTACCTCTTTCATAGAATTGCTTGTTAAATTTAGACATACAGGCCTTTCTGGTCCTGGAGCCCGTACTGCCCAAATATACCGATTAACCTTCAGCCCCCATGCATTTTTGAAGGGTGGGTGGAAACTGGAATTCATGGAAGAAATCCATGCAGTCACAGGAAGAACGTACAAACTCCTTACATGCAGTGCTGGATTTGAACCTGTGTTGCTGGCGTTGTATAGTATTAGGTTAACCACTACGCAAACCATGTTCTGAGCTTTAATTCAGCTAAATTAAAGAAAAATATATTATTTTCCTCTTGAAATAAATCTACAGCTTTAATCATAAAGAACATGTCCAAAAATTTTCATGAGTGACTTCTTGATTTCAACCCAAGTCAGCAAGGAGCGATTTGGGAAGTGTCTCCAAGGATATATGAAAATTAGTTTATTTCACACTGCTGTGGTCAAGGTGCTGATCAAGGCCCTGGTTGAATTAATATGTCTGCATTAGTTTTACAAACATCAGAAATAGCTAATTGTACTAATTTCAATCTTGGAACCAATCTTCTACATTTCCTTTCAAGCCATTACAAAAAAGTAGAATTTTTATTCAACTTAAAACGCACCTGAAAAATGATCTTCATTCTCAACAGCCAGAAATACTGTAATCAAGCTACAGTGCGTTGTTGCAATGTTGATGTGCATTAGATAGATATGAAAATCTGCTACCTTCAAGTTTTACAGTAAACTTGGTTTCAAATTTTTGTCACCCTTGTCATATTTTATCTGATCGCCATACAGGCGAGTTTTTCTCAGTGATTAAGAATGGTTTTACCATTTTATTGCAGGCAGCACACGGATACAATTTCCCCCCGTGGAGTCAAGTTTACAGCAAGACTTACGTGGGCTACACTCTTCATTCATCAATTTTACAACTCGAGGTCCCACTCCTATAAGTCAACTTCCGAGTGATTTGAACATGGGGATTGAGAGGAATATCCGGGTCCAGATGATGGTCATAAACCTGAGCTTCATTATTGCAGAGCCTGACTGATTCATTAGATGGAACTTATTTTTTTGTAAATCAAAGCCAAATGCATTATAAAGCCTCATTGCTCGATGCCTGTACATTTGCATTTAAAGTTCATATGTCTAATATAGTTGTTGGTTGAATAAAGCTTCATAATTCACTGAAGGGTACTTCAATTACTATTTTGTCCGAGTTTCTCTTTAGTAGATTTCTCTAAACTACTCGTCCATTGCTGGAACAGCGTGATTATGGTGAATGGCTGCAAACTGAAGAATTTGGAGGAGAGTCCAAGGTTTTGAATTGTCAATGTTAATTTGCAATCAGGATGACAATGTAATTTATTTCACTAAAGTGCCTGTGTCAGGTTTCTCCAGATCAGATCGAGTAATTAACAGGGGTCTGGATAATCAACAGTCCCTGATCTTGATCACAATCAGCCAGGGCAACTGGTTTAATTCAAGGTTCAAGTTTCTATTCCCCCTTCAAAGATCATGCAGTGATTTTGTCAGGACAAGTCATCATTTCAGGGAGGCATTTTAAGGTTACCACATTTGGGTTGTAAGGTTTAGCATGTTTGCAAAATCTGTTGAAAGAGATGATTTCTGCTGAAATCCAAAACTGGAAATCACCAAAGCTTCTTCTCAGGTGAGACACAGTGTTCCCTAATTCTAACTTTCCCATAATGGGGCACATTTTCTTGTTTATCTTTCATGTATATGCAGGGTAATCTTCTCTTGTGAGACACAGTCCCCAGAAATCTGAGTTGATGTTGGTTAGTGTAAAGCTGAGTGAAGATCACACCAGAGGTATGATGTGATGGCAGTTTTAGTGGAGGATAAAACCAGAATTATTGTCGGCAATGTGCGAGAAGACCCAAAGATCAGCAGTTGTGAGGCAGGTGATGTGAAGATTATTGGTGAATTGTCTAAGAAGATGGTTGGCTCCAATTTCATCTTTAAACCCTAATTACTGGAGTGAAACACGAAAATCTGCAGACGCTATCTTCTTTGGCTTGGCTTCGCGGACTAAGATTAATGGAGGGGTAATGTCCATGTCAGCTGCAGGCTCATTTGTGGCTGACAAGTCCGATGCGGGACAGGCAGACACGGTTGCAGCGGTTGCAAGGGAAAATTGGTGGTTTGGGGTTGGGTGTTGGGTTTTTCCTCCTTTGTCTTTTGTCAGTGAGGTGGGCTCTGTGGTCTTCTTCATAGGAGGTTGCTGCCCGCCGAACTGTGAGGCGCCAAGATGCGCAGTTTGAGGCAATATCAGCCCACTGGCGGTGGTCAATGTGGCAGGCACCAAGAGATTTCTTTAGGCAGTCCTTGTACCTCTTCTTTGGTGCACCTCTGTCTCGGTGGCCAGTGGAGAGCTCGCCATATAACACGATCTTGGGAAGGCGATGGTCCTCCATTCTGGAGACGTGACCTACCCAGCGCAGTTGGATCTTCAGCAGCGTGGATTCGATGCTGTTGGCCTCTGCCATCTCGAATATTTCGATGTTGGTGACGAAGTCGCTCCAATGAATGTTGAGGATGGAGCGGAGACAACACTGGTGGAAGTGTTCTAGGAGCCGTAGGTGATGTCGGTAAAGGACCCATGATTCGGAGCCGAACAGGCTCTGTATACGCTAATCTTTGTGAGGTTTTTCAGTTGGTTGTTTTTCCAGACTCTTTTGTGTAGTCTTCCAAAGGCGCTATTTGCCTTGGCGAGTCTGTTGTCTATCTCGTTGTCGATCCTTGCATCCGATGAAATGGTGCAGCCGAGATAGGTAAACTGGTTGACCGTTTTGAGTTTTGTGTGCCCGATGGAGTTGTGGGTGGGCTGGTAGTCATGGTGGGGAGCTGGCTGATGGAGGACCTCAGTTTTCTTCAGGCTGACTTCCAGGCCAAACATTTTGGCAGTTTCCACAAAACAGGACGTCAAGCGCTGAAGAGCTGGCTCTGAATGGGCAACTAAAGCGGCATTGTCTGCAAAGAATAGTCACGGACAAGTTGCTCTTGTGTCTTGGTGTGAGCTTGCAGGCGCCTCAGATTGAAGAGACTGCCATCCGTGCGGTACCGGATGTAAACAGCGTCTTCATTGTTGAGGTCTTTTATGGCTTGTTTCAGCATCATGCTGAAGAAGATTGAAAAGAGGGTTGGTGCGAGAACACAGCCTTGCTTCACGCCATTGTTAATGGAGAAGGGTTCAGAGAGCTCATTGCTGTATCTGACCCGACCTTGTTGGTTTTGTGGAGTTGGATAACCATGTTGAAGAACTTTGGGGGGCATCCGAGGTGCTCTAGTATTTGCCAAAGCCCTTTCCTACTCACGGTGTCGAAGACTTTGGTGAGGTCAACAAAGATGATGTAGAGTCCTTTGTTTTGTTCTCTGCACTTTTCTTGGAGCTGTCTGAGGGCAAAGACCATGTCAGTAGTTCCTCTGTTTGCGCGAAAGCCGCACTGTGATTCTGGGAGAAAGGGCTCAGGCCTGAAACATCGGTGATATGTCTTTATCTCCTATGGACACTGCAAGACAAGTTGAGTTCCTCCAGCATTTCTGTGCCTTGAATTTAATTACTGGGGCAAAGATAACAAAGAAAAAGACCCAAAAAAAACCCTGTGCTTTAAAAGCATCTTTCCTACTGCCAGAACAGGCCAAATCATTCATAACCAGTGAAATAATTAAGAAGGAATTACTTTTGTAATGTAACAAATGTAAGCGGTCACCAAACTCTGCCAAAGAGAAGTTAAATATATGACTGAATAACCTTCACTGACAATTGTTCAAGGCTTAGACACCAGGTTAGCTCCACAGCTGTTTATAACAGCTCTGCGCTATGATTACATCCACCAGAGAGCTGTGGGTCTTTTGTTAAATATTGAAAAATTCCAGGTCAATTTCTCCAAATGTGAATTAACACACTTGCATTGAATCTATTCTCATGTAGATGGCGACACTCATGAGTAACTGAACAGATGTTGTCTAGGTTTATTTGCTTTGTATTCATCAGAGGGAAAAAAAGGGGTATTCCATCAATCCAAACTGGCTACATTGTATTTTATTCCAAGTTGACTCACCTGATAAATTTAGATTTCACTTGTTTGTCTTTTTTACTTAACACAAAAGGTTCAAAATCAACATTCAATTGACATTTTTGACATTTTTGAATGTTGTTCTTTGGGGTTCATTAATATCAAAACAATCTTACGGATGTAAAACATGAATGTCTGCAGAATCGTGATTGAAGTAAAAACACAGCAGAAACTCAGCAGATCAAACTGTGTACTTTATTTAACAAAGATGAAGATACATAACCAATGTTTCGGCTTGAGCCCTTTCTTCGTAGAGGTATTGTGATCAACAGAAGTGTTTTGCTTTTAACAGAAATGTAGCTGGAATCCATTTATGTTCTTAGTGCTGTTTCCACACTAAACCAGCTTTATCCATCCCAACACTACATTGAGAATTTTCTGACTTGACTTCACAAGATAAAACTTCACCTAAAACCATTATTTTCCCTCTCGGCCACTGGGAAATGAGGATGCACTCAACTTTGTTTTCCACTGAAAGGAAATGATGAAGTTTATTCTAAATAGAGAGAGGAATTTTAATTCCAAGCATCTCATGTGGATTCAAATAGGATATAAGTTCCTAAACACTTTGCTCAAAGTTTGATTTCAGCTATGTACCAATTAATACTTCATGTAGGTCAGGATCCAATGGTTATTTCATCTGCCATTTTGCTAACTTACACCATAATATCCTGTGTTCTCCACTTCCAACATTATTGTAGCTGACTACATACAGATCAAATCAAGCCTTATAAAGCCTAGCTTTAAATTCCAAGTCGTTTATCCTCTGAACTTAAGAAAACAAAAATATTTATTTCTTAAAATAAAGCATATTATATGTTTTAAGACATAGAGCACGGTAACAGGCCCTTCCGGCCCAAGAGCCTGTGCCACCCAATTACACTTAATTAACCTACAACCCCTATTTTTTTTTGAAGAGTGGGAGGAACAACAAGCTCCCAAGGAAACCCATGCAAACACGGGGAGAATGTACAAACCCCTTATAGACAGCGCTAGATTCGAACCCAGGTCACTGGCTCTGTAAAAATGCTGCATTAAATATTAACTCAACCAAATACCCTGAAAATTTTGACCAAATCATCCTTTAACTTTCTAAAGTCTAGGAAATTCCAACTCAATGCCAGCATTCTCTCTTCAGAATTTGGAGACACAATTTAATCTTGTTATATCTATTTCTGCATTATCTCCCAATGAGATAGACAACAGACTCGCCAAGGCAAATAGCGCCTTTGGAAGACTACACAAAAGAGTCTGGAAAAACAACCAACTGAAAAACCTCACAAAGATAAGCGTATACAGAGCCGTTGTCATACCCACACTCCTGTTCGGCTCCGAATCATTGGTCCTCTACCGGCACCACCTACGGCTCCTAGAACGCTTCCACCAGCGTTGTCTCCGCTCCATCCTCAACATCCATTGGAGCGCTTACACCCCTAACGTCGAAGTACTCGAGATGGCAGAGGTCGACAGCATCGAGTCCACGCTGCTGAAGATCCAGCTGCGCTGGATGGGTCACGTCTCCAGAATGGAGGACCATCGCCTTCCCAAGATCGTGTTATATGGCGAGCTCTCCACTGGCCACCGTGACAGAGGTGCACCAAAGAAAAGGTACAAGGACTGCCTAAAGAAATCTCTTGGTGCCTGCCACATTGACCACCACCAGTGGGCTGATAACGCCTCAAACCGTGCATCTTGGCGCCTCACAGTTTGGCGGGCAGCAACCTCCTTTGAAGAAGACCGCAGAGCCCATCTCACTGACAAAAGGCAAAGGAGGAAAAACCCAACACCCAACCCCAACCAACCAATTTTCCCTTGCAACCGCTGCAATCGTGTCTGCCTGTCCCGCATCGGACTTGTCAGCCACAAACGAGCCTGCAGCTGACGTGGACTTTTTACCCCCTCCATAAATCTTCGTCCGCGAAGCCAAGCCAAAGAAGAAAGAAGATTCTCTCCCAGGACAATTCTGTCATGCAGTGCAGAACAGCCCAACTCACAAAAATCCATTTACTACCTTGTTGTGCTTTCATTTCATCTATTCATATTTATCTCTCATTTTTAATGTCCATCTATTCAACTTACAGTGCAAAATGTTAGGTCACTGGCAAACCTGGATATGCAGCTCTGTACCTAAACACTTAAATCTTGAAAATACCATATATGTCATTGTATAGTTTGACTTGTGTATCGGACACCCTGGACAAAAATGTTGGATTTGAGCAATACCCTTTGAATAAGACGACCCCTCCCCCCAAAATCTGGCATTTACTGCTGACCAGCATATGCTGTTAAAAGCAAATCACTATATTTCAATAACAAATGATCATTTAAAGGTTTTAATTTTATTTGGATATATTAAAATTAACTAATGTTGGCTCATGTAACAGGCCATATAAACCCTGTACGGAACCAACAGCAGTCGGACTGGGCGGATGGAGCCCGCAGAGGAGCGCTGAGACTTCACAAATAACTAACGGGATATGCGCAAGATTCCATCGGAGCCGGCAGGAAGATGGTGGAGGTGTTGCAACTTTGTCATCAAGGTAAGAATTTTAGACTCTTTGTATGGGGCAACCCCGATTTTAAGGTGAGAGTTTTAAGTTTCAAGGATTGATCTATACAACGGCAGTTGGGACATCAATCCTGTAAAATGTCACAAGTCACAACGTATGAATCATGCTTCTCTCACATCCAATCACCAATATAGACGATATTTGCACTCTAGTCCAGCAATATCACCTAGATCTGTCTCTTATGAGGGACACAATATAATGATGTTGTAAATTCATAGAAATCACTCATTAACATTAGGGTCACCAGTTTAGAAAATGCAGTACTTCAGAAGAGATTACATCTCCTTTAGAAATCATGCTTAATCAGCTGAAGGCGTTTCATAACTTTTTATTGTCTTAATATGGGACAAACCTCGCCCTGTATGGGATGATTTGGATAGGCTTTCATTAGTCTCTCCAAAGGCAAAGGTGATATTGCCACCGGACTCCTAAAATTTTTTTAACATATAAATTTGGACATACAGTATGGTAACTGGTCCTATCAGCCCACGAGCTGTACCGCCCAATTGCACCCAATCTACCTAAAACATCTGGCATGCTTTGAACGATGGGAGGAAACCAGAGCACCCAGAGGAAACCCACACAGATGTAGGAAAAACATACAAATTCCTTATGGACAGCCCTGGATTTGAACCCTGGTCTCTGGTGCTGTAACAGCATGGTGCTAACTGCTAGACTAATTTTGCTGCCCATGGTTATGCGTGTATGTGTGCATTATAAATATATATTATTAAATATTATTCACTCACTGGATGTGGAGAGGGCAGGCGTGGCCAATATGTACTGCTGTCAACTGGTGGGTCTAGTGTCACACATAGGTCAGGCTAGATGAGCCTGGCAGGTCTCCTACTCAGCAGGATATTGGTGAAGCAGTTGGGTTTGAACACCAATCCAGTAATTTCATGGCCAACGTTGCTGATGCTAGAGTTTTAATCATAATTTTATTCACATTATGAATTGAAGTCCTCAGCTGTCTTGGCACAATTGAAATTCATGTCTCTGGATCAACAGTCCAACCCTGGAGTGCTGGGTCAGTAACCTAACCTTCTGCTCTCACAACAAACCTGGTGCACGGGTTTAATGAGGATTTCTTAACAACAGTACCTCAGTGCCTCCCTTCACAATGTTATTGACCAACGCAAAAAGACTTGTACATTGCAATACGCCTCATGCGCACACATGTCCTTTCAATCAAGGGACCTGGGCCTGTTTCAGATTATTACAGGCTTTCTTCTCCCCCACCACCAGAATAAGGTCATGGACTGGTCAGCTATTCATATAATAAATGGCATCTTCCTCAAAACAGGAAATATATTATTTCTGGTTTCCCCTTCACACAATCAAGAAGCCGATTTAAAGAGAAAGACCACGGAAGAGAGATGAAGTTCATTATATTACTGCTACTCTCAAAGGGAGGGTTCTTCCTGCTCTGTTAAAACTGTTATTCATTAGCTGAAACATCTTTGCTGGCTCTTGAGGTTGAGCTGTACAATATTTCAATAAAAATGTGAAAAAGGGTACCTTTGGGATTAAAATTTACTGCGTCAGTCATAGCTATAGCCTCACTATAAATTCTTCAATTCGTCAGAGTGAATAAACAACGAACAAAATTTAATCTATCCTGTGTTTAACAAAATTCTGCTCTTTTACCCAACTTCAGTACCCATTGCATTCTCGTAATAGTTAAATAAAATTATGAGCTGATACATCACAAGGACTATTTGTAAAATGCAGATGAGAACAACTCAAAACATTGACACAATATGCCTATACAGGTGCTTTTTTTATGTAAATACCATATTTAAAAGTCCATTATGTTTTCCAAATGATCTTTTCTCTAATCCATAGAAATGCATTTCCACTCAATGGCAAAGAGGTGAAGGGGACATATTTCTGAGAATATTGAGGATTTCTACTTTGTTTACAATATCTGGGAATTCTAAGGGTAGTATCAGTAAATGTAACTCTGGGGTTGTTACATACCCATTACAAACACATGCAGTTGACCATCTGCTGATACTAGACTCAAAGGAAAACCAATCCAATAGTTACACCAAGGAAAATGATTGCAACTGTTGGAGATAAATATTACCGAAAACATCACTGCAGTCGTCTCTCTGGGCAGTGTCCTAGGCTTGCAGATGTTCTTGTGCTTCATGGGAAGGTTAGAAGTAAGATGGTTGATGACAATTTCACAGTGTTCATCTCTGTATCTCCTCACTATGTGACTGTATGGAGCAAGTCCTATGTAACATTAAGGCATGGGTTGAAAAGTGTCAAATAACACTTGTGCCACATGTGGGCAATCAGGCAAATGATTACTTCCAACAAGACAGTGTCTAACCACTAACCTTTGACATTCAATGGCTTCGTCATAGCTGGGTCTACCACTCACAACAGTCAAGGCTCAACAATGACCAGAAACCCAATTCGACCAGCCACATAAATAGCTTAGCTACAAGAAAAAGTCCAATTCTAGATCCTGTAGCATCTCCAGACTTCTCCAAACCAGGGAAGTGTGATGGAATGCCCTCAATGTATCCGGATGAATCTAATTTCAGCATGCAGAAGTTCAGCACTATCCAGGACAAAGCAACCCACTCGATTTGTATCACGTTAACCAGCTACACCTGTATTCACTCCAACACAAACCTACCAAGGGTGGAGTGCGTACCATCTACAAAATGCACAGAAGTTGCTGAGCAAGTCTATTTTGAAAGCACCTTCCAAAACATCAAAGTCCACCATTAAGAAGCGCAGAAGGTACATAGGAACATTGTCACTCCATCCTGACTTGAGATCGCTATTCGTTCTTTGTTGCTGAGTGTAAGCTCTGAAAACACCACCAGGTCCCCCCACCCACCCCCCTCCCCCCAATTTCATACAGTTTTATGAGGACACCGTCAGTAGAAAAAAATCTGGCATTTCAAGACAGTGGCTCATCTCTACCTTCATGAGGGAAATTACAGATAGAACAGAGAACAGAACAGCACAAGAACAGGCTGAACATGATGTCCAAGTGAAACTCTGCTGCACTTCAAGATTCATTTATTCTCAGGTAATAGTACAGAACATGTAATATTACGTGAAATTGCCATCTGCCTGCCGTAACGCAGACAAATAGTCTCCATGAGTGTTGCCCGGTGTTGTTACAGTAAGATTGAAAGAGAAGCAAAGGAGAGTCACTTCAGAGTCACTGGGTGTCCTTGGATCACTATCAACATTCCTGCAGTCTCTGCAGCCAAGAGACGTGTTTGATCCATCAGCACCCCCGAACTTCAGTTCCAAACTACCGACATGATCAGGAAGCCTTCAGTGCCCGAGCCCCTTTGGGAGCCCTTCTTGCCCCCAGCATCCCTCGAATCCCATTTGATAGATATCTCTCCATACCCCTCATATTGCTGTGTCTATTTAGAAGTGTCTTAAATGCCTCTTTTGTATCTGCTTCCTCCACTACCTTCCCAGCTATCCATCACTCTCTGTGTAAAAGAAACATCCCCATGCATGTCCCTTAAATTTGCTCCCTTTCACCTTAAACATATGTCCTCTAGAGTGTGATGCTTTTACCCTGTGGAAAAGATTCTGACTGTCTACCCTATCCATGACATATCAAGTCACCCCTCAGTTTCATGCACTCGAGAAGACAACAGGAGTTGTTCAACCCATAACTCATGCTCTCTAAACCAGGCAGCCTTTTGGTAAAGCTCTCCTGTAACCTTTTCATTTGAGGGTCCAATTTGATTCCACTTCAACCTGAATTAGAAGGATTCTGGTTACTATCAATATTACTACAAAGAATATGGACAACTAGAAATAGGCAAGAAATGTCCACCTGTCCAGGAACACTCACAATTCGAGCAGGCACAGTTAGCCACAAAATTACAAGGCAACTGCTATCCTCCCTTGGTTCTCCCTATCTCTCTGAACCCACATCAAGACCATCAGTTTTTAAAAGGAAAACCAGCTATTCAAATTTTTGTGAAATGCTGGAGGGACTCGACAGGCCAGGCAGGGTCTGTGGAGAGAAATGGACAGTCAACATTACAGGTTAGGACCCTTTTTAGACTATTGCAAAATGATGGATTAAACAAAAACAAAAGTTTGATCATTCCTGGACTGTAAATGCATAGGGTCCTGTTCAACATGAAGCCTCCTCCAGTTTTTGCTCCACATTAACATTGCACTGTGATTAGTAAGGGATTGCTTTAGGTGGTAAGTGAGTGGAAAGAAAACCACTGTTTTAATCGTACCTCATTGACTCGTTATGTGCACGGTTTCATGACTCCAAAGGAAATGGGCCAATGACAATTGTTCTCAATCAAAATATTTCAATAACAATTGAGTCTAGAGCAGTGGTTCTCAATCTTCCCTTCTCATTCACATACCTTCTTAAGTAATTCCTTACCAATCACAAAGCATAAGGATTGTTTAAGATGGAATGTGAATTTAGGGGGTTAGTTAGAACCACTGTAAATAATCACAAATTGAGGTTGAGATGTACCAAATTGTGAGATAGGGTAAATCCAAGCAGATATTTTCCACTTATGTTGAATGAGACAAGAACTGAAGGGCATGTGTTAAGCATGAAAGATGACAAGTTTAAGTGGAATATTCAGACGAACTTCTTCACTCAGAGGGTAGTGAGAGTGTGGAATGAGCAGACGTGGTTGATGTGGGTTCAATATTGACATTTAACTGAATATTTATAGGTACTTGGATGGGAGGGGTTTGGAGACCCATGGTCCAGGTGCAGGTGATTGAGACTAGGAGGAAAAATAGTTTGGTATGGCCTAAAAGGCCTGAGGAGCCTGTTTCTGTGCTGAAGTGTTCTATGATTTATAATCGTGCAAAGTCATCACACATCCTGTAAACTCAGGTTTCAGTAACGGTTAGTAGATCCATGCATCAAGTTTAATTTACCACTGCAAATAAATGCCTGACATAAATTTAGAGGCCCTAATTCAACTCCTTTTTCTCTGCTTCATTCTGCTCTGTGTGAATCTGTTGAAAGGATAAAGTAAAGATAAAATTTAGATCCATTCATGATGCAAATTCTTTCTACAAACATGAAGCATTGCTCACACACCTGATATCTTTCATGTCCCTGGGTGATAAAAAGCACCTTTTTCCATGTTCATATTGAATTAAAAGGTTGTCTTCCTTTCCTTCTTTACGCAAAGGGTTGTAGGGATGTGGAATGAGCTTCCGGCAGACGTGGTTGAGGTGGGATCATTGGTTACATTTAAGGATTAGACTGGATAGTTACATGGAGAGGAGAGGACTGGAGGGGTATGGACCTGATGCTGGTCAGTGGGACTAGGAGGGTGGGGATTTGTTACGGCATGGACTAGTAGGGCCGAACTGGCCTGTTCTGTGCTGTGTGGTTATATGGTTATATGGTTGGGTTAACTCTCAAATCCAGAACAAAGTAAAATGCTTTGCTAAAATGTTATAAGTGGTGGAGACTGATTTTTATCAGATGGCTCAAAAAATAAATCTCTTGCGGATTGTTGTGGCTTTATTTGTGAAACAGCCAGAGAGATAGATATCATATGAACACTGCCATTGATTATGTCATTTGCAAGGAGCTGAAATATTACTGCTGGAATTGCAAAACAGAACATTCAGAAATAAACTTCAATCACAGAGAATATCAATTGGTTCAGTCACATTGGTAGGAATAACAGAGGAGACAATGTCTAGTGACCTAGTGGAAGTTATTCTGCTAATTGGGTCTGTGCTAGTTCCCACATGAACAATTTCATCATCTTCCTCATTTCTCTGCTGGCCTGCTACCTATTCCCTCTCATTCTCTCTCAGATCTTTCAGATGCTTATATGGTGTAATTTACAGTGGGTTAAACACGAATGCCTGCAAATGGTGTGATTGTGGTAAAAACGTACTGAAATGCTGGAGGAACTCAGCCGGTCTTACAGCATCCGTAAGAGATAAAGATATATTGCCGATGTTTCAGGGCTGAGTCCTCTTTCAAGGAATAAGCAAAAATCAAAATTTATAGTGGTCCAAGTAATGGACCAGCAGTCTTTGGTACATGGAAAGGAACCAGAGCACCTTGGAGAAGCTTGGTTCAGGGAGAACAAAAGCTACACATTTAACAGTGTGCGAAGTCTGGTCTCCTGGAGTGGTGAGGAAGGGGCATTGGCTGCTGTGCCATGGTGACCCAAGGGCTGGTGAACGAGGCATTATGAACTACTTCAGATGAGTCTAACTGACACTGATGCAAAACCAGTCATTTTAAGCTGCCTTTCCCTCATTTCACTCTCTGAGCTCAGTTCCTTTTGGGCCACAGGGGAAATAACTGTTTTGTCCTTTTCATTGTCTTCCTGCCACTGCTGCCCCCCTTATGGATTTCTGTTTCCTTGGGCCACCTTTATTCCAGGGCTCCATAATGATGGCTCCGCCTGCCACTTGCTAAATCAGGTAACGGATGACTCCGAATTTTGAACCAAGCATTTGAAGCATATTATCAATGCAGCCCACTGAGCATCCATGAGAAGCTTGAATTGATCTCATCAAAAAGCTCTTCATACATGCTGGGATAATGTGGTGTGACCAAGAGCTGTGACCACCCAGGACTCACTGTTTCTGAACCAAACATTGGTTGAGCTGCATTAAAATCAGGCTACAATGGCAAAGGCCAAACCAGCAACGTTGTACACAGACACTGAACCTCAGATCGGAGCTGAGCAAGAGCAGGTAAAGAACACAGACTACACAAACTCACTGCTTCCAGGGAATGAACTTTGGTGAACCAACATCAACCACCATGGCAAAGGGCAATGCACAAAATTGCTGGAGAGACTCAGCAGGTCACACAGCATCCATAAGAAGTAAAAGGCAACAAACACTTTGAGCCTGAGCCCTACGTTAGGAATCAAGAAAAACAGGTGGATGTCTGAATAATACGTCACTGTGGGGAAGGATTTTATTTTCCACCTAGGAGGTGGTTGAATTCAGGAATGCACCGCTATTGAGAATGGTGAAGACAACAATTAGAAAGTATCATAAGAACTTAAGAACTAGGAGCAGAAGTAGACCATCCAGCCCATAAGGTTGCTCTGCTGTTCAGTATGATCATGGCTGATCCAATGATAGGATCATCTCTACCTACCTGCCTTTCCCCATATCCCTTAATTCCCCTTTTATGTAAAAATCTATCCAACTTTGTCAAATGTATATACTGAGGTCCCCTCCACTGCTTCAATGGGCAGTGAATTCTATAGATTCATCACCCTCTGGGAAAAGCCTCATCTCCATCCTAAATCGACGACCCTGAATCTTGAGGCTACGTCCCCTGGTTCTGGTCTCCCCTACCAATGGAAACAACTTACTTGTCTCTTTCTTACCTATGCCATCTTATGTATCTTGATGAGGACTTGGATTGCCAAGGCAAGAAAAGCCATAATCCGAGTGGGGGCAAATGGAATCAGTCGAAATGGGCACTTGATGGTGGGACTGCATTCTATCATGTCATGACTCGGTGACAATAATAACCATTCAACTCCAAAACTTGGCAGTTTCCTCTGCGTCAGCTCAAGAGAACAGAACGAAGGGTGAATTCTTTTTTAAAAAACTGCAGATGCTGGAAATTTTAAATAAATACAGAAAATTTCCAACCTGCTCCAGGGCAACAGCAGTTTTACCCACACAGTGGGTTACTGCAACTGGGAACCTCCCAGCAACCCTCACCACCGCCGCAGAGGTGTCAGCTACCATTGGTAGCAGGGGATAGTCCATGTGCCAAACAGGCATGGGTGACCTAATACCAACCTTTCCCAGGGCCAAGCCATATCACACGTCGGACCACAACAAAATGAGGTGCACAGCAGAGGTTCTAGCTGTGGGGAGAAGCACATCTGTCAGGCAGGAATTATGTGCCCTGCAAAGTACCGGTCCTGGAGAGACTAGCTGGTATTGCTTTGGGCAGTTCAATCAAGCAAGACACCCTAAAAAAAAACAATTCCCTCCTGTCCCTGCCCTCTGTAGAATGTAAAAGCACTTCCTTTTGGGGGCTGGGGAGGGAAGCTGCGTTTGCAAAAGGTTTTGGTTATTGGCTGAGCCATGCTCCCTGAGGTGGGGACTGCATTTTCGCCCGCTGTAACAGACAAAAGCTTCTGAACTAACAAGCCAACCATCCCTTTGGGCCTCATTAGTTCACAAGGTTAACGCCACCGCTCCTTAAGGGATGTTACAGTCAATTAGTGATTAAACCATCAGGTGTGACATTTTGTTCGGAGAAATGTTAAAAATATAGTCAATACTGTTAGGAATATGTTGAAGAGTTTAAAATGACATTTTCTAGGGACACGACATTTGACTTCAGGTTGTTAATTATGTTGCACGTAGTAAAAGACTGAATGTCAATATACCGTATGGTACTGCTGGTTTCCTGTCAAAGTCTCTGTCAGATTACACAGGAGAGCCACATGATTAATGCAGGCTCATTACATTTGTTTAATGTAAAGCTAATTTTAATATTGAGTTGAAATGTTGCTGGAAAATGAACTTGGGTCAGGCAAGGCCCGGAGCACCAAAAAATGCTCCTGACAGATTACAAAAAAAAATGTCTCATGCTCATCCGCAAATCGCTAAATACTGGCTGTGAGGGCAAGTCATTTCCAGTCCACCGCATGGAGGGTATCAAGCAACAGCAAGTTATTAAATACTGATCTTTAACAGGTTGAATTATCATTTGTACCAGAACCGTCACCAACTATCTGAAACTCTCCTTCCATTTGTGCTGCTACGTAGTTGAATTTGGGTTCAAATTCAATCAATTGCAACACCACTTACAGCAAATAAATAAACTCAGCTCTGGCTGTTAGAGCAATATCGGGAAGAAAATGGGACAAACTTGGGTAGGAAACCTGGTCCACAAGGAAAAGTTAGGCTGAAGTGAAACGTGGAAGCCTGATGGTAGTGAAAACACTAAAGTGTGGGAGGAACTCAGCAGGTAATGCAACATTCAAAGGAGGAAAAGATACATAACCAATGTCTTGGGCCCCAACCCTTCTTCAAGCTTCCAAGTTAGGCTGAAGGACCTGTTTGCCTACTGTAAAACTTTATGTCTCAGTGAACGTGACCTGCTGAGTCCCTCCATGCACATTGATTGTGCGTGCAAGAATGCGCAATGTAGGCACTTGGTACATTCAGAGGCCCTTCCCTATGAGGCATGTAAAATGTATTTGAAGAACTTGCCCCACCCCTCCACCCACCCAGTCCACCTGCGCCCCTTAAAGGCATCACCAAATTACTTGAAGATTGGAAGCTCCAAATACGTGCGTATGCAGTTCTTGTTTACTTGGTTAAGCTCCAAGCACATCAGCACCCTTCTCCTGAGAGGGACTCACCTCCCACACTTACTACTCTACTATAATTATCTTCTGAGTATGCGGAAGGGTGAACCTCCTCAGCAAAAACTCCTGACCCCAGTGGGCAGAATCCAATGGCTGATAATTATAATAATATTGTCATATACATTGTACAATGTACACGTGTGTTGAAATTCTAACTTGCTGCAGCTGAAAAGGCACTTCATAAAATAAACTACAATGACACGCATTAAATTAAATTAAATTAAACTAAAAAGAGACGGTGAATGCAAGCGATGGATGTTCACAGTTGCCATAGTGCAAAAACAGGGCTTGCATAAATTTAATTGCTTTTAAATTTAAATTTAGAGAGACAGTACAGGAACAGGCCCTTTTGGCCCACAAGTCCAATTATGCCCAACTGACCTAAGTAAATAGATCAAGAATTATCTTTTAACATGTAAAACAATCAAATCACTTTAAAATAGTTTAATAAAAGCATGATGGTAAATTTGATTCTTTTGGAAAGTATGAATTTTGTTCTATTTACCCTTCTCACTCACAGCTGATCCTCTCCATTCATGCGAGCCGTGTCAGTTCTAAACTGTTCCAAATTTGTGGGTACGTTCCCCGTAGAAAACTGCAGGTTAACTCAGCAAGTTCATCCTCTGCCTTTGAGCTCTCTTGTAAGATTGGCAATGAAGCACGATGAACAACTTTGGGACTTACCCATTCATGGTTGAAGGAGGGAGGGGTTTTTTTAACAGATGTCCTAGCAGAAATGGGGTGGGGGAGGAGGTGCAGGCAGTGAAAAATGTAATTGCTGTCAGGTATCAATTAACTTCATCACAATGTTTCAAATTAATGAGCTTTCATCTTAAAGTGTTATCTTTGATCTCTTTCTCTTTTCCTCATCTTATTATCCACTCTCACTCTCACTCTTCCTCTTCTTCTTTCCCCTATTATCTCTTTTTATTCTATTTCTCTCCCTCTGCTTTTCTTTCTTTCCTTCACTATTTTGCTGTGTGTGTGTGTGTGTGTGTGTGTGTGTGTGTGTGTGTGTGTGTGTGTGTGTGTGTGTGTGTGTGTGTGTGTGGTTGTGTGTATGTGAGAGTGTGTGAACGTGTGTGTTGTGCGTGTGCATGCGCCCGCACGTCACACTTTCTGTCACTCCATCTCTCTGTATTTCTTCCGCTGCAGTTTATCTGACGCTTAATGTAATGTATTCTGGGAATATTCGAGTCCTATGAAGATCATTGAAAAAGCAACAAAACACATTTCCCCATTACATGCCGAATGATCTTTATTTTTTCTCTATCACGAAGTACATGCATTTTAAAAAAAAGCTCCCTGTTCATGTGACGTTATCTGGGAAACAGCAGGGTGGTAAGAACTAAAAAGTTTCCTTTGTACCAGTCACCAGTATTAGTTGCATGTCTTTTGATGTGAGTTAATACTAATGGCACATATTACAAGGCCACTCAGAGCTTGGTGGAGTAAAGCAGCAGTGCCATCTGATATACTACAAAAGATGAAAAGGCTACTGGCTTAATGTATTTTTCTTTAAAGAAACATGTAACTACTGAATTAATGCATTAAGTAGGACCATTTTTTTTATCAAGAAGGGACTGCATCATTTTAGAAGTGCACAATGCATGTTTCAGATCCTTTCACTGCAATTATGCTAAAATGCCTCATGCAGAGAAGGGATTAGACCTGATGGACAATCAGAGACAATGGCCAATCCCACCTTTTATGATAAAAAGGTGTGGAAGGATCCTGGCTCCGACGCTGAAATTATTATACCTGCCTGCAGGAGGCCAATACAACCAGCGTACAAGTCAAGGCAGAAATGCTAAAATGCGAAAACTGCGTAGTCACTATTAGGTACTCATCTTTGACATCCTTGTAATACCTTTTGACTCAGAAGCAAAGGTCATAATGCAAATGCTCTTCCTGACAGGTAATACTTAGTGTTTATCAGTTCAATGTGGAAGCGATGACACCTGGCAGAGTGAAAGACCCAGTGGGAGGCGACTACTTGGCCAACCAGCAGGACATGGGCAGCTTCAAGATGCGAGAAGACATGATTGAAGATTAAAGTGATAAAAACGTGCTTTGAACAAAAGCATAATATGGAAAACTTGCAGAATAGAAGAGGACCACACTGCTCTGCTTATATAACATACAAACATGTTTTATATGTAGCACATCATAATGGTTGAATATTTATGAATACTGGAAAAAAATTAAATCACTTAAGTTTACATTTGTGGTGTCATAGCAAGATATCTCATGAAAACAGGCCCTTTGGCCCATTGAAGCCATGCTAACCACGAGCTAAACATTCACACTAATCTGACATTAATCTCCATTTTTACTTTTTTCCACATTCTCGATAAACTCACCCCACCTCCCGATTCCACCCCTTACCTGTGCATTAGGTACAAGTTTCAGGAGCCCTTTACCCTACCAAGCTGTACATCTTTGGGATGTGTCAGGAAAATGGTGCATCCAGAGGAAACCCGTCCCAGGAAGAACATGCAAACTCTGCGCTGACACATGGTCAGAATTGAACCCAGGTCTCTGGCGCCGTGAGGCAGCAGCTCGACTAGCTTCACCACTGAGACACCCTATTATTTTATGCTAAAATGCAAAACAACACATTTTAGTTTCTTTCAATTTGAGCATGCATGAATAGCATCTTTCAAGTCATTCTTGAGGCTCTTCAACAGCAAATATACATCCTGTTGAGAATGTAAGCTTTAAAATGTTGACTGGAAGAGAGCAGCTAGCAGCATTCCTTTATTTCTTGTTATCAACTAGAGCTGATAAGAACCTCCTTATTTGGCAAAGTAGTAAAACACTATTAACCATTAGGTAAGGGACATGGCCCTGATTAATAAATCCCAAGAGAATTCTAAGAAATATGTTCATTTATGGAGCAGACTGTTTGAATGTTCTCAAGATCTAGGGGATTTGACTTTATAAACATATGACTTGTAAGCCATGAGGGAAACTCTTTTGAGTGAGACTAGCTGCTTGTGGCAGCCATTCTTGCTGTAATGGAGTTCTCATGCTTGGCAAAGTGATTAAAAATTGTTTTTGTGGCTGTATTCCTGTTTGTTTTCAAGCATCCTCAGGTCCACTTCAACACTGTGATTAAATATGTCACATATGGCTAAACACATATAATAGCTTGTCCCACTGTATTTGCAAGCTACTCACTCACTATTAGAAACTATTGTGATGAGTCCAGAGGACCCCAAAACCCAGCAGCAACAGAAATTCACCAAGACAAATGGCTACTGAAACAAAAGTTGCTTTTAATTATCTTCAAACATAAAAACAGGATCAAATTTTTACTTATTACTATTAACTTAACCTAATTTAACCCCCTTCTAATTCTAAGTATATGTGTATGTAATGAGCATATGTTCAGGAAAGATCTTTGATTCATAGTCCAATCTCACTTCTCACCAAGTTCAGGCAATTCTTATATTGTGCACAGAATTTAACATTTATGAATTTTCACCAGGATCTAGTGCTGAAAGGTAAATGGTTACCACTTAGGAAGGTTCTAGTTGGTTTCTGAGAGAGATTTGCTGCTCATTGGACACACACACAAACTGATTCCCTCCAATAAGCCACTTCAGTGTCTTGCCAAAGAAACTTGCCCCATCATGAGTTTTCCAAATGATAACCTCTTCTTCCAGGTCACCACAGAGTTCCTCCTGTTCCCCTTATTTGAGGAGAAACACTCTAGCCAGCCATTTCCTCTTGTAAGGACTACAAGGGTTTTTTACTAGGCTGAACTCAGAACTCACAACTCATCTTCAAAATGGGGTTTTAACAAGCCTGCCAGCTTGCCATTTTAGAGGTTCCAAAAACCACTGCAGAACTGTCATCTCTCTCTCTTTCTCTAAGTGAAATCCTGTTTATCTTTTCTCTCTGCTTGCAAAACCACATGGCCCCTCTAAGAACAGCAAACTGTAACCAGACAGACTGCTGGCACCAGAATCAGTTTCTGCCTGGGCATCTGTTGCTTTAAAGACAGTAGTCCATTTACTCCACAACATCAGTCCAATTAACACCTAATTGTGAAATCTCCATAGGCACTCTTCAAAATTTCTGTAAAGTCACGGTGGACATGAAATGACTTTTTAAGCAAAACTCTTGCATTTTAAATGTCTTTTGTGGAGTGTTACTGTCTGTTTGTGGTGACCTACACTAAACCCCCACAATCTATCTCTTTTAAAAACATATTTATATATAATATAACCCCGTAACACCATAAAGTAATTTGTGATTAGAAAATGTTATTTCAGACAAATAGAAGTTATTGTTTTATTCATAGATCTGATCTGATGTCATTGTAAAAGATCACTTGCTGGCTTTTCTCCAGTTATTTGTCAATTTCTATGGCACTTCATCTCTCTGCCTTCATTGAGGTAAATGTCTTTTTTTCAATAATTGACAACTAAATTAGTCAATATGAATGCTTGGAGCAACTTGCAGTCAAATAAGGGAGGGTTAATTTGGTCAGAATACCATATTTCTTTGTTATTTCCTTTGATTTTATTCCTGGTTCTTTATACTCAGTAACTCTATCTCCTGTCTTATAGAATCCTTATCTTCCACAGGGAGCTTGTGAAAAATGCAGCGTGTAAATTCACTCAGGGTACTTAAGATAATGTAACATAATGGACAAGTTTTTTGGACCAACAGAGAGCTGGACCACTGATTTGGAGACAAGGGTTCAAATCACACTAAGACAAACAATGATCAAATGATGAAATAAATCTGGAGGAATAAGTTCATTTTAGCAATAATGGCCATGGAATCACGGAATATTTGCCGAAATTTCATTTGGTTCAATAATTATTTTGTGAAGTAGATCTGCCATCCTTAACCAGTGTGGCACATAAATGACTCCCAACTCCCCACAACAGTATGATTGATTTCTACTTCTTATTTTAAATGGCCTAGCAAACCATAGTGAAACACAAAAGTCTGTAGACACTGTGGTTGGAGTCAAAGCCAGTCTTGCAGTGAGACCAATCAAGTTCCTCCATCATTTCTGTGTTTTGGCCTAGCAAGCCATTCCATTCAGGGATAATTGCAATGGATCAATCAGTGATACCTTTATTCAGTGAATAAAGAAAATAAAGCTAAGCCTTTAAGGACTAGCATCCACCATAAAAGTATTGGCAGTGGAGAGTGTCTAAAGCATAGACCATGTAAAAGTTTGTCAGAGGTCCACTTGATCCAATGTAATCAGGATTATCAGCTATTTATATCTCAGTTACTTCTCTATACTGTAAACAACAGGCTTATAGAACTTACAATAAATAACATCTCAACTTTATCCCAAATACACTCACTTATAAGTATTAACTTGCTTGAGTTCCCAATGTTATTTAGCACAGCTTTATAAATGACATAATTTAACTAAAAAACACATGGGAAGCATTTTTTTCCCATCAGAATCTGGTGTGAAGGAGGCAATATTACATTAACTGGCAGCCATCCTTCTAAATTTGTCAATGGAAATGAAAATTGGTTGAAATGTATTACACGTGCATGGTGCTACATCACCCATTTTACACCTTCACCCAACATCAAAATTATCCCAAACGTATCAAAGTACTGTGAAGACTGCAAAATTGCCAGTGAGGCTTGGAATTGTTATTTATCTTCAATGTTACTTCTTCTAAGATCAAATCTTATTTCCGATTCACAATACTATTCACAAGTACCCAATCAAGGTAATTCAACTACACTTCAATATCTCTTAAACATTTTTATAAAATAAAGTTGGAATAGTGTGTGGGATAAATGTGAAACTGCAATAAAACATTTTGCTTTAAAATTAAACCATGGGTAATTTGGCAAAAGATGTATTTGCTCCTACAGTTTGAGTAATTGTACCAATTTCCATCAAGGGACTTTTCAACTAGATCCTTGTTTCAGGCAATACTGAATAACATTATAGTTATTAATTGAAGTCATTTGGAAGACTAGAGGTATTTAGGCAACAATGTTCTAAGAGATATTAATAAAAGATGGTTTCTAAGCAACCATATTGATTTTGGAGTTCAAAGGGTCAATCAGACTGATAGAAACAATGAAGCTTTTCACAGTGGGGTTTAAGACTTGCTCCATGCTGACATCTTTAAGTCATGTGCAGAGTTCATTAATTGTGTGGTTGCATGGGGCAAGAAGGAAGGCTAGAAGTTCTGATTGAATCAGAGGGCTGGAATCATGGTAACGTGTCAGAACCCCAGCAGACTGCACAGCAGGAAAGCCGATGTTAGTAAAGGCAGCTGTCCCAAACTAGCACCTCAGGAAGAACCTGGGATGAGGTCAAGATCAACTAATTATATTGATGTTTGTTAAAAGTAAGTGTCGTCTGCAAGACACTTTCTACAACAGTTAGTGGTATTGCTTGTAAGACAGGAGATATAATTGTTGTGCATCTGTTCTTGTCTGTGTGGGCAATACACGCGTGTCTATTGCACAAATGTGTGCACAGACACATCCATGTATGAATTGTTAGTGCTTCATTTTAGATCAGTTATAAATAAATTTGATGCATGGCATTACTAAATGTAGAAAAATTGCTCAGTAAAGTTATGCTATGTCTTAAATAGCTCTGATCAGTTCACCAGAATTGTACTGCTTAGTGCATTTTAAAACTTGCATTAACTCCTTAACAACCTTCTTCACTCCTAACAGATGCAGAATGTCATGAGCCCCTTTCACACTTGCATCCCACTGGAATAGGAATGGTATTTTTGCTGTTCATACTTGACCCCTCTTAAGTGGGACACTGCACGCGTTCACACTTGCAAGGAGCCATCCCCGGGGTTAGGACTGATCTAACTTCTACTGGTGATGTCATGACACATCGAGTGGTGGTGAATCTGCCTTAAATCCTTATTAATGTATTATGATCTTATATTTGAACAAAATTAATCATGCCCTAATAATTAAGCTTTATGAGATCAGAGTATGAGCCCTTCAGCCCTGTGTTGTTGTGCAACCTATATAAACCTTTTTTGAGGGACTGTGGGAAAATGCTGGCAATGAATACCAATAGCGGACAATTTTTAAACAGTGTGGGAAAGTTGGTAGCGCGATAGTGCACAATTTATGAAGACTGAGGAGAATAAACAATGGCAGACATGCTCTCCCAGAATTCCATGAGGCAGAGAAAGGGCTATGTGCAGGGAGCACTCATGGAGGGGTTTCTCTGCTGGACGGAACTCTGGGAGGGCTGGTCTGCTATTGCTTTTCCTCACAGTCTTTATAAATTGTGTGCGATCGAGCTACCAACTTTCCCAAACTTGTTCATAAATTGTCCGCTATTGCTATTTACTGCTTGCACTTTCTCTCCCACTGTGACTTCCTTCATGTTCCTGCACTCACTCAAAAATTTAGGTCATTTGTGTCAAAGAATGCAATTACCCATTCTACACTTGCCTGATTACAACGCCAGCATTTGCAGATGGCAGGAATTGCACTCGGTGTCGAGGCAGTCTATCCATGATGTGAGATGATGTCATCCCACACCAGCAACCATTTTCATTCCTTTTTAGAGGCCATTTGGCCCTTAACTCCTGGGACCACTTGCAAATCTGAAAGGGCCTATTGACTGGGATTTGAGAGTGAGAACTGCATCAGGAAAAAGTGCCACAAGATGTACCACCAGGTTCAAAAACAGTTGTTAACCCCTCCATTGTCAGACTCCTAAACAATAAACTCAACCAGAGACTCAATTAAGAACCCTGACTTTGCACATTATTTATTAATGATTATTTATTTTCCATATTGCACATTTTTAATTTATTTTTGTTTACATTTCTTTCTTTTGTTTGTGGATCTTTTCTTGAGTACAACTACTGATAAGTAGAAATTCTGCCTGGCCCGCAGGAAAAAGAATCTCAGGATTGTATGTGATGTCATGTATGTCCTCTGACAATAAATCTGAACTTTGAACATTGTTTCTCACCCACCTCACAGGAAAGAGACATAAGGATTGGCATGCTCTGAGGGAAGAGACTGGAGGACAAAGTAAGGCATGAAGGAATGTTAAGCAAAAAACTGCATAGCTTAAAAGGTCTTAGCCAATATATACATAACCACAGTCATGGAGAAATTGTTAAGCTTTATGCCACTTTATTGACAAGTCTGGCAGTGGACAACGAGCATTCGATCAGCATTTGGGGCAAGAATTTCTGGATCAGTGGCATAGATTGACCATAGGCTTCACTCAATGTGCACAAAAGAAGTGAAAGGAAGTGAATCTTAGGGCCTCTGGTTACACCAAATCATTTACAAATGAAATACATTCAAAGTGAAGATACTATTGTAAAGGCAACCAGTTTAAACAGCGTAACTTCCCAATGTAATGATTCACAAACTGTCTCAGTTGTGTTATTGGTGGATACATTAGCCAGAACCCCATAACTTCCTTCCGCTTCTGCCAATGGATCTTTAACATCCATCAAGACAGCATATGTCAGTGTTCTAGTGTCAAGTCAGCCCAATTCTTTATACGCCTCAGTCTTTAGTGAGACTGGGTCCCTTAATCTTTGCAGTTAGAGCATCCAACTAATCACAGCAAACACCATTTACCGTGTGCAAAACGAGAATTCCTGAAATGTGATATGCATCCTAGTTTGAAGAAACAAAGCACGCAGGGGATACACGGGGAAATTCTGTTAAGGTGAACTGAAATCTTGTTGCAAAAACACAAAGAAATGAGTGTGTGAGTGAGGGTGCATGTGTATGCTCTTTTGTGTTTTTGTGCACATGGATGCATGTTTGTGTGGGGGGCGGGGGGGGGGCTGGGGTTCCTCAACTCTTCCCCTACTTCATTGACAACTCATTAGTGATGCCTCAGGCACCTATGATGAGCTCGTCGACATTAGCCACTTCACTGCCTATCTTGACAAAGGACTCAGGCTTGAAATGTTGGTTATATATCTTTGCCTCCTATGGACACTGCAGGACCTGCTGTGTTTTTCCAGCACTTTATTTGTATTTACTGCAATCACAGTGTCTGTAGGTTTTCTTGTTTCACTTCAGATATTTCAGAGAAACTTGCAACACTTCAAATTGCAGTTTAAAGAACAAAATCTATATCAGTCAGTTAACTCCTTGCTGTTCTTTTCCTATTGGGAAGGAGAACAAAGTTTCAAAGCATATAACATGCTTATTTAATTATTTTAAATGGAATTAATGACATTATAAAGAAATTAATGTAGTGATTTATTAACAATGTTCAAAGAAAGTAATAATTAGCAGGTTAAGTAATTAAAATAGATTTTCAGATTTCAGATTTATTGTCATTACCTCCAACTCTGAGGTTCTTTTTCCTGTGAGCGAGGCAGAATAACCACTTAATGAGAGTGCAAAAAAAAACTGTACGTAAAGTACACATGTAAACGAATAAAGAAATGTAAACAAATTGACTGGCATCAATAAGGTGCCAAGGTAAGAGTCCTTAAATGAGTCTCTGATTGAGTTTGTCGATGAGGAGTCTGATGGTGGAGGGGGAGCAGCTGGTTCTGAACCAGGTGGTGTGAGTCATGTGGCACCTACACCTCTTTCCTGATGGCATGTGCTGGGTGATGTGGATCCTGGAGGATTGCTGCTGCTCTCAATGGCACCACTCTCTGTAGGTGTTCTCAATGGTGGAGAGGGTTTTGCCTGTGATGACCTGGGCTGTGTCCGTTAACTTTGGCAGGGCTTTACACTCAGGGACATTGGTGTCCCCATACCAGACCATGATGCAGTTGGTCAGCACACTTTCCACTAAACATTGGTAGAAATTAGAAAATATAAATTGTGTGTTAGTGAACATATGCAGGGTGTGGTAAATATGAAGGCTGTGGGTGCCAGATATGAAGATTTTACGGTCCTCTAATTAAAAAGATTTAAACAAAGGGTGGATTGTATTCACCCTAAGGCAACATTTCTGTGACGTCCAGCGCTGTCACCCTTACTTCTGTGGTCATGCAACTCCCAGTTCCCAGCTAGCTTCATTCTCCAGTTCTGCAAACTGGAGTGAGCCAAGACCAGTGAGAAGTTTGGTTTCATTTTAGATTTAGCACCCTTGGAACTTTAGTTTTATAGATTAATATCCAGCTGCACTAGCTAACAAGTAGCAGTGTAGTAAATTTACAAGGCCACAATAAAATGTACGCTTTCACTCATCACAATTCCAAGCCCATTAATTGGAGTGCTATCAAGCTGCCGCTGTGACATAAAGAGTATCACAGCCAGAAACAGAAATTCATTTGAAAATGTTATGAAAAATAAACCAAAGAATTTCTAATGGCAGTAACGCACTCAGACATGTATTTTTTTTCTTCGTTTAAGTTCTCAGTGACATGTCAAATTGGTCTGTGCAACATTATTTCAGCAACAATTTGCATGTTGAAATCCAGCACTTTCTATAAGGAGTTTGTACGTTCTCCTTGTATCTGTGTGGGTTTCCTCTGGGTGTTCTGGTTTCCATCACCCTTCAAAACGTACAGGGTTAATTGAGGTATTGGGCGGCACGAGCTTGTGGGCCAAAATGGCATGTTACCGTACTGAACGTCTAAATTAAAAGAAATTAATTTAAAAGCTAAAATCCTTGGAACACAGGGTATTTTTCACATTACTAATCTAATGATCTGTTAATTCACTGTTTGCTCAAAAAAAAGCCTGTCATCATTAACAACTTTGTAGAATGAAAGATTATGCCATAAACATTGAATTAAAGATCTTACAATTTCTCAAATGGATCAAGAACTGAGTTCGGTTGATGCCTATCAAGTGAAATAGGCAGATTTAACTTTTTGACTGATTAATACGTACGCAGATCTAGCTAATGGACTTTAAAAAACACATTATCAAACAGTCGTTGAGACAAAGTGATTTTCAACTTCCATTCAAAACCATTGATTTGTGAAAGATTTAACACTATCAATAAACAATGACTTTGCTTGCATGGTCTATATACCTCATAAATGAAAAAAAAATCTTCTTTATTAATGTCAAAAGTGTGCTATCTCTGCAATAAAGCTCACCTCCCATCAAATGTGCCAACAAAAAGAAGCTGGAGGAACTCAAACGAGTCAGGTGGCATTCATGAAGTGAAATGGTCAGTTAACATTTTCGGTTGGCTTCCCTTTAACGAGACATCAGATGTAATGGTTATATCTGTAAAATGGGCTATAATAACAGTTGTTCCTGAGGGCAGTACATCACTTGCAATATCTGATTAGCTGCACAATCTGACTGGCTGCAAAATCATTATTTAGTTGCAATTCATAGATGAGTGAGATATCTTTGTGGTGCAGTAATCGTCCCATAATCCACCATCTTTGATGGTGCTGAATCAGTAGGTTTTCCATTCTATTGGATGTTATTCAATATTATGACAGGATACCTTCTTCTGTGGAGGGGAGGTTAAAAAAGGAGAGAGAGATGGAGAGGGCTGGCATGGTGAAAGAATAACCTCTTCCTCAACGTCAGCAAAATGAAGGAAATGATCGTTGGCCAGGAAACATAGAGGAGCATGCATCCCTGAATCTATCCACAGTGCTGAGATGGGGATGGTAAACAGCTTCAAGTTCTTGCGTATAAATATCACCAATGACCTGGTCCAACCACATTGATGGTTCCACTAAAAAAAGCGCACCAAAGATTCTATTTTCTCTGAAGCCTGAGGAAATTCCATATGTCCCCAAGGTCTTTGACCAGCATTTATAAATCTACTGTAGAAGGTATCCTGTCGAGGTAATTCACACCTTGGCATGGGAAATGCTCCACCCCAGAAATTGCGGGGAATTGTAAATGCACCATCCTCTCCGCCATCAAGTCCATCAGTACGTCCCACTGTCTCACAAAAGCTACTAGCATATTAAAGGACCCATCCCCACCCCGGACATACTCTTTTGCTTCCCCACCCCTCGCACCAGCGTTCAAGAGGAAGATTCACAAGCTTGAAAACTTGAGCCACCAGATTCAAGGACAGTTTCTTTCCTGCAGCTATCAGACAGTTAAATGGACCTCACAGTGGTAAAGGATGATACCCTTGCACTGTTTCCCCTATACTCTGCACTATTTGACCTATTGCAACAGTAGTCCCCACACTTTGTTTATTTGTTTGCTATCATTGCACTATCTGGTGCATGAGTTGACTTGACTGGATAGCACACAAACAAAGCTTTTTACTAGATGTGGTATGTGCAAATGGTAATAGACATTTTCATTCAATATTAATGTTCCCACACATTTTATTTTTTTTTGTAGATATTACGTAGAATTAGTTTAAAAAAACAATTCCCAGTAACCTGGTAAGTTTAAAGTAAGCATGGGTGACTATATTGTGGCCAGTTTAAAGAGAGAAAAGAAACAGGGCCCCATTGACTTGAATGGGAACATGGGAACTAAGGCCTGGGCAAGTCAATTAGTTGAAAGCGAGTACAGCCAACTGTGCTTGGTGAGCCCGATGTCAAACTAGCAGGATTTCCAAATGGTCAGATGTTGGATCGTTGGAGTTTCATCTACTCTACATATATATATATATATATATATATATATATATATATATATTTATTTATTTATATATATATATATTTTTTCTTTTTATTTATCTATTTATTTATTTATTTATTTTATATATATATATATATATATATATATATTTCTTTTTATATATATATTTTTTTTTATATATATATATATATATATATTGCATCAGTGTAATGTCACAAAGTAATTTTTAAAATGAAGCACTTTTGAACTGTTGAGGGAAATATGATAGTATGTGTTTGCACACCATGGTCCAAAAAGCACCATGTGCTAAATACCATAATTAGTTATCGAATTTCTAGTTGATGGGTACATAACAATGATGAGAACAGGTTGAAGAAGAAACAGGTCCTAGACACGGTTTATTAACAAACAAGGATCTTTATTTGCATGCAAGGGAAGACACAATAGGGATCTTGCTCACACACATGCAGGCAAAGAAACTACACACAATTCATATGCATCAGATACTGTTCTTTGGCTTGGCTTCGCGGACGAAGATTTATGGAGGGGGTAAAAAGTCCACGTCAGCTGCAGGCTCGTTTGTGGCTGACAAGTCCGATGCGGGACAGGCAGACACGATTGCAGCGGTTGCAGGGGAAAATTGGTTGGTTGGGGTTGGGTGTTGGGTTTTTCCTCCTTTGCCTTTTGTCAGTGAGGTAGGCTCTGCGGTCTTCTTCAAAGGAGGTTGCTGCCCGCCAAACTGTGAGGCGCCAAGATGCACGGTTTGAGGCGATATCAGCCCACTGGCGGTGGTCAATGTGGCAGGCACCAAGAGATTTCTTTAGGCAGTCCTTGTACCTTTTCTTTGGTGCACCTCTGTCACGGTGGCCAATGGAGAGCTCGCCATATAACACGATCTTGGGAAGGCGATGGTCCTCCATTCTGGAGACGTGACCCATCCAGCGCAGCTGGATCTTCAGCAGCGTGGACTCGATGCTGTCGACCTCTGCCATCTCGAGTACTTCGACGTTAGGGATGTAAGCGCTCCAATGGATGTTGAGGATGGAGCGGAGACAACGCTGGTGGAAGCGTTCTAGGAGCCGTAGGTGGTGCCGGTAGAGGACCCATGATTCGGAGCCGAACAGGAGTGTGGGTATGACAACGGCTCTGTATACGCTTATCTTTGTGAGGTTTTTCAGTTGGTTGTTTTTCCAGACTCTTTTGTGTAGTCTTCCAAAGGCGCTATTTGCCTTGGCGAGTCTGTTGTCTATCTCATTGTCGATCCTTGCATCTGATGAAATGGTGCAGCCGAGATAGGTAAACTGGTTGACCGTTTTGAGTTTTGTGTGCCCGATGGAGATGTGGGGGGGCTGGTAATCATGGTGGGGAGCTGGCTGATGGAGGATATGCATCAGATACTGTTAATCACTAATAATTGCTCTTCCTGATAAATCACTGATAATCATAACTCCCAATTGTGAAATGAGGATTAAACAAACAGTACCCAACACCCACAGGTATGGTATCCCACTGAAAGCAAGAATAAGGGACAACAGCTCTTTTTAGGTATGCACCACACCACAATAACGCGCCCCCCCCCCCCACTCCACTCTGTACTGGTACACACCTTACGACTGACTCTGCAGCATCATCCATGGCTTGCAACCTGGAGTGGAGCTAGGGGAAAAAGTGAGAGAGCTGCTCCATGTGGTGGGTTTTCTGCTGCAGCTGGCTGAAAAGGCCAGTTCAGGTAGGCCCAAATGAGGCAAGCAGTTCAAGAGAGCAAATCACCTGTGGGCTAACCTTGATTGACATGGAAAAATTACTTGACCTGCCTGGTCAAATGACCCTCCAGGAGCAAGCACATGGAAATTCCTTTGTTTGGAGCAGTTTCCTGTCCAGACTGTTAGATAATTCTCTGGATAACAATACATATTGACAAGGTCTCTGGGGAAAACGTTCCATCTTCCTTGTTCTTCATTTAACCATGAAATGTTTCACATGTACCTGGGAGACAGGCAAGTCCTCTATTAAATAATTAGTCTCATGTTGCTCATCTCTGAAATGAGAGAGAATCTCACAAGGAATGTAAACTAAAATCTACTATGGATATTGGGAATGTCATGTAGAAAATACTTGGAACATAGGTCATACAACTTCTAGGGGAGAAAAATTGAGTTAATGTTTATGATTATTGACCCTTCAGAACTAGGAAAGAGAGAAAAACAAGTTGATTTTCATTTGCACAGAGGGTTGGGAAGGACAGAGGTAATTTTTGTGATAACATGGAGCCAGCAACAAGTTGTAAATGTCATCCGGGAAAGTGGCCAAATGGGTGTAGATAGAGGGTGATGAAATAAACAAAGGGCCATAATGTGTAACAAAATAACAAGGATGTGTGTCATGCCCACAGGACAGGCTGTGCTAATGAAGGGAGATAAAATGGAGCCAAGATCACAGATGGGTGATTTACAGCAGAAGTGGAAGTACACCACAGAAAAAGTGAGCTCCCTGAAAATGGAAGGTTCAGTAGTGAGACTGGAAAGTTGCAACGTGCCCCAGCAGAAGGTGAAGTGCTGTTGGTCACATTAGCGTCGTGCTTCGTTATAATGTGCAGATGGCCACAGACTGTCAAGTCCCAGTGGAAGTGAGCTGGACAATTAAAGTGACGAAGCAACAGGAAAATTGGGGTCATCCCTCCGCAAAGCAATCACCCAGTCTGCAATAGGTTTCTCCAATGTTAAACAGACTATGTTATGAGCTCCAAATGTAGTATTGCTGATTTTAAGAATGCAGATGAGTTGGCTTCATCTGGAAGGGCAATGGGAAAAAAAAGAGGTGAATGGTCAGGTATATCTCCAGTGGTTGCAGGGGTGTGGTTACAGTTGAGGTGGAAAAATTAATCAAAGTGTTGCAAGGGAAATGGTTATTTTGGAATTTTGAATGAGGAAATATGTCCAGCAGCAATCATGGTGTGTAAGGGGATGATTTTTTTCCTCCAAGGTTAGTGAGATGAGAGATATGCAACAGCTTTTTTGATCAATAAGAAAAAGTTATAATTCATGGCCCAAAACATGTAGTAGGTCGTCTGAATCTAATATCAATATATAATTTCTGGAAAATGCATTGCTTGTAATTACTGAGTAGTATTTCACTTGTTTGAATAATTGTTTTTCATTGTTATTACAATTTAGATCTCCAACAATTCATCCAGGAGGTTTCCAAAGCCAAGCCTACATGTGCCATGAACTGAAACATTATTTCATGGGTGGACTGAATGGATTGCAGCTGTGGGATTAATAGTTAACCTTTTCCTTCCATTACACAATGGAAAGATATATCAAAGTGTCCTGACCAATTTTATCCATCAACCAACCTCACCAAGCAGATTAATTGGCCATTAGCATTTGGTTTAGG
The DNA here is from genome assembly GCF_036971445.1 of Narcine bancroftii. Classification (NCBI taxonomy): domain Eukaryota; kingdom Metazoa; phylum Chordata; class Chondrichthyes; order Torpediniformes; family Narcinidae; genus Narcine; species Narcine bancroftii. The sequence goes on along the minus strand of NC_091477.1, from coordinate 114,309,093 downwards.
AGAGCAGATGGTTCACATGCAGGTGCAACAAGCAATTAGGAAGGCAAATGATATGCTGGCCCTTTCCACAAAGTGTTTGGTGTAGCAGAAGCTGGACATGGCTGAAATTTTGCAGAGCTTTGGTGATGTCATCTTGGAGTAACATGTGCAGTGTTGATCCATGTGCCTGTGAAATGAGGCTCTTGTAAGAGGAGCAGTACAGGATGGATTTGACAGATTAATTACTGGAATAGGAGAAATGTTGTTTAGAGAGAGGTTAAAATGGGCTCATAATCAGTACAGAGAAACAAGAAAACTGCAGGTTCTGGAATCTTAAGCAAATAACGAGTTGCTGAAGGATCTACGTGGGCATTAGGCAGCATCGAGGAGAAGTAATGATCAGTCAACATTTCAGTTGGAGAAAGGATCCCTACCTGAAGATTTGATTGACCACTTCAGCCCATTGAGTTCTTCCAGAACTTCATTGTTTACTCCACAATCACACCGTTTTGAAGATTTCTACTACCCTTTATGAACCCAAGTCCTTGAGATCCGCCTGTAATCCCCTGAGATTTTATCCTCCAGATTAGTCTTCCGACAGTAGCACGGTTAGTGTAGCAGTTAGCACAATGTTATTACAGTGCCAGTGACCCAGGTTCAAATTCAGCGCTGTCTGAAAGGACAGCCCCTGTCTGCATGGGCTTCCTCTGGGTGTCTCTTTTTCCCACAAACTTCAAAATGTACTGGGGTTATAGGTTAATTGGGTATAATTGGACAGCACGGACTCATGGACTGAAAAGGCCTGTTACCATACTATATGTTTACATTTAATTAATACCTGAATAAACAAGCTCCATGATGTTCTTCGTCAATGATGTGGGATAAAAGAATATTGAATTGTTTGAGCTAAAATACAATCCACCTCCTAATGTATTCACATTCCTGAATACAGAACAGGCCTGATCTGAAACATGATCATCTAGATCAGTGGTTCTCAACCTTTAACTTTCCACACACATACTACTTTAAGTAATCCCTATGCCATCGATGCTCGTGATTAGTAAGGGATTGCCTGTGAGTGGGAAGGGAAGGTTGAGAATCACTGCTTGAGACCCATTGTTATTGAAATATTTTGCTTGAGAAAAATTGTCATTGGCCCATTTCCTTTGGAGTTATGAAACCATGCACATAACGAGTCAATTAGGAATGATTACAACAGTAGTTTTCAAACTTTTTCTTTCCACCCACATACCATCTTAAGCAATTCCTTACTAATCACAGAGCACCTATGGCATGGGGAATATTTAAAGTGGTAGGTGAGTGGAAAGTTAAAGGTTGAGAACCGCTGATCTAGGTATTTGCTCATGTAATTCCATCATTCTTTCACTTATATCTAACACCAGTTTTCCTCTGTCCTCAATCCTTCATTTTCTGGTGATGTCACCAGGTCGTGCAATGATATATCTCATTTGAGAGTTATTACAAGAAATTAGGTCACATTCTTTCAAAACGTGATTAAGTACAGCCCAGGTTTCCACACTGTTGTATGTTGAGGAATAATGAGGTTTAATGCAAGCCTATGCTGGAGAATTCACACAGGTAGGTCCTCTTTCATTCATTTCCCTTATGTCCCTGACTCCCTGTACACATCGCCAAAACAATGCCGACCAAAGCTTACCAGCTTTGCACAACCCTATCTCCAGACCCATTTTTCTTCCAACTCCCCACACCTAGGACCTGATCTATTGACTACAGGCCCCGTTGCTAGAAAGCCTACCCAGGTTCTATTCAGATGCCTTACCACATTCCACACTGCCATTCCACAAACGTCGACCACTGATCCTGAAGCTAACCTCTCCCCCTTCCCTGACCACCATCAAACCATAACTAACAGTAGCAGGTTGCTAATTCATCAATCTACCCCCCTCCAAAAAAAAGGGAGTGGCACATTGCAGGCCTCTGAGTCACTTTGCTCACATCCAGTGAACCTCTCCCTTTCCCTAAATCCCATCCCCTCCATAGGTTCACGAGTATGTTGCTGGGACTCAGGAGCCTAAACTATAGGGAGAAGTTAAACGGGCTGGGGTTTTATTCCTTGTAGTGCAGGAGAATGAGGGGTAATCTCACTGAGGGGTAAGGCGATAGCAAAGAGCCCTTTGCTCAGATTAACGGAATCAGTAGCCAGAGGTTTAAGGTGAGGGGTGAAGAAATTTAACAGGAACCTGACTGAGGGGTGACTTATTTTTTAAACCCAGAGTATGAGGCGGCTACAGGAGGAGATGTTTGAGACAAATATTACTGCAATGTTTAAGAAGAAAGTTGGACAGATATATGATTGGATGGGTTTTGAGAGATATGCAGGCAAGTGTGATTAGTGTGGGTGGACATTTTGGCTGACCTGGGCAAGTTGGGCCAAAGGGTCTGCTACCATGCTATATAATGCTATGATTCTTCCCTGGTGTAAGGATGAAAGGGAGGAACCCATCACCTCCAATCTTAAGTGTCACTGAATGTACAAGTACTGCATTTTGAAATAGTTGCTTTTGCCTAGCTAGCAGGTAAGTAAACCAACTCAAAGGGTACAAAACAATTTCAAGGCTAAAAATAGTGAATTACTCACATTCAAGTCAAGTCACCTTTATTTATTGTTCATTCCATGCTCACACTGTAAAGACGAGATAGTGTTTCTCCAGGATCATGGACCATATTTACATAAATACAACTTAGAATAGAAGTTAAACACAATAAAATATTAAAATACTCTAATTAAATGTGCTCTGATACAAGATGCCAACATCTTCCAGGACTTGTTGATACCAACAGAATCTAACCTGAAAACAAAGCATCATTTTTTTTACCTCCACAGCTGCCTTGCCTTGTAATGGATTGCCAAAAATTATGACATAATCAGTGGTCTGTTCTCCCTTCATTCAATAAAAGGGCAGGAGAAAGACCTGAGACACATCAGAAAAAAACAATATACAAATCGAGGGACATCCTTGCCAACAATAACAGTGGCTACTGATTTGCATTGGCTCTAAGGTGAAATATTATAATGCAGATCTTTAAAACTGTGATCCTGTCTTTGAATGAGTTCAAAATTATAATTTATAGTATGACATAGGATCACTATACTTGTCTTGGATGTGGTTAGAATAATATATGCCAAGCTATTAAACCCATTTATCCTCACTGTTAGTAAATGGATAAGATTTGACATTCAGTATACCTCTGCCTGACCCCCAGGTCCCCAACAAATTTCAAACTTAGAGATTGCAGAAATAAGCTAATATTGCAGATTCAACATCTTTGAAGGCCAGTGATTGCCTTTACTACACAGAATACTTGGGGAAAGAAGAACATTGATTTCCTCTCCAAACTTTAATTTGTGAGTGTGTATTAACAACGGGTGATTTTAGAAAAAGTCGTTATCAACATGGTATTTAAAATCCACTGGGGTGCGGCAATGAAAACACCACTCATCTTTTTTAAGATACGTGATTGGAGGGGAAACGAAGACAGAGTTTTGTGCGTGTGGGGGGGGGGGGGGGGGGAGGGGGTGTTGTGTCAAATTCCTCAAGTGATAAATGGGTCAGATTTTTAACATCAAAATCCATCTTTTTATTTCTCCACATCATTCACCTCTGACCTCAGAAAAGCATGGCCATTACATCCATCATTTGCAATAAACCTTATTGCAAGACATCTGACTGGCCCGGAATGTGACAAGATGAAGAGGATTTGGGGAGTTTCAAAAGAAAAGAATCAAGAAAAAGGGGGAAAATAAAGACTGTCAGTCTCGGGAAACAGTAAGGTAAAGAGTTTGTTATTGGAAACACATTCTTTTGTGCCTATCCACAGAGGCACCATGAATCACCACAGTAATGCAGTGTGCTAAGCACATTAGTATAACTTTCCTTAATCTATACTCCACAGGCAGTCAGACATTTGGCTACGATAAATGTTAATAGAAGAACAGTGCAAACAAGCAGCAGAAAATCATAAAAATTTCATTGTACAATGTAAGCCTTTTACGGTAATGTTTTTCAAAACTCGTAATCCCTATAAGGTATATATATTTTTCTTAAGATGGTTTTGATATTTTTTTAAAGGGGCATTTCATTGGTGCGGTCGAGAAAGTTCTTGCAGCGAATGTGTGTGACGGTGTGAATGCCAGCATAATGCTACTATTGTGTCACACAGATTGTTTCAATAACGCAAAATCAGATCAAAGATAGTCAGGAAAATACATGCTGAAGGAACGATTTGAGCATCCACTCAAAGAGCCAGCCAACAGAGCAGCCTTTCAATGAGGCTCTTGGTGCAATGGCAGCAGCGTGATTTCCCCAGTATCCTTCTCGCAAGCTGGCATTAACACAAAGGCTTCCCCCCACCCCCAGCCAACAGGCCTGACTGTTCCGATTAGGAAGATGTGTTGTTTTAGCATTAAGGGTAGCACGCCAATTAACACCATTTCTGAAAGGGTAAGAATTTAGGTTGCATGAAACAACATGTCTTCATTTGGCTCAGAGCGACCACGAAGTCCATTGACTGGGTAGTTTCTACTCTTGCATGTGTTTTAACCAAAGATAAATCAGGACTAATTCCAAAGACCTTTCAATCACACATTGCATTTAGAGACAGTAGCAAAATAATCAAATACAGATGTTAATCTTACAATCATTCCCAACCCAGCAATTATTCAGTTTTTGAAAGACTTCAAGTAGCACAGTATTAATCTGAGAATATAATCCACTTCTTTTCACAAATTGTGGGCAAGGGACATCCCATTAACAGCAAAGTCTGAATGACACCTTTAAAGTAACATAGATTAAGGAGCTTTAGAGGTTTGATGAATGCTGAGACAAAAGTACTGGTAATTAGGACAGAGTAAAAGAACTCTGAAACTTGCTCCAATTTCATTGCACTTTAGATCGATTGATTACAATTTAAGTAAATCTGTTTAGATTTATATTCATTAACTTGTTAAAGTTTGAACACCCCTAATCCTTACCAATTAATAAGAAATCAATTCAATTCATTTTAAAAGGGGGGAAAAAAAATCTCTGGATAAAAAGGAATGATAAAAATTGATGCAGCACTGCAAAGCACGGCCTGAACATAAAGTATTTATCTTGCTTTTTACTTTTCGCCTATTGTTAGATCTGTTGTGTACCATTAACTTTATACAATCCAAGACATATCCAATGGTGCTGTTCATAGTCTTTTACCTGGTCTATTTGCTGGAGAATCTTCAACATGCTGTAAAACAAAAGACACTCTGGGGGGGACTCTCTTTTGCTTTATTACATCTGTTTCTATTACATAACAATTAAGAAATCTTGAATCTTGAAACAAATGCCATTGATAAATGCTTGGGAAATGTCCCAACCTTGATTCATTTCAACCATTTGCATCTTCAACAGCTAAATATCTCCTAAAGCAGTTAGTATGGCAGGATTGGAGGATTAGCTTTACCTGACGATTCAAGAATCAGATGATGGTATGAAATAGAGTGTATTTTTTATATACAGTTTGCAAACGTGTAAACATTTTTTAATGTAAATTGCCAAATTCCCAGACTAAATCCCAGGATGATTTTTCCATAACATCATAAACAGAGGAAGGCAGATTTCCTCCTGTATTTCCACCAGAGTTGTTCAGAAGAACACATTTGCAGTCTTACTAGAAACACTAACACACAAAAAAATCACACGTTTGATTAAAATTTTGCCTTGCTCAGCAATTAGAAAAAATCCATACCACAGAAAGGTTGTATCTGATTCTCATTATTTATTTTTTGGTTTGCATTTAGTTTCATTGCAGTTGTTTTATCAGTAGTGGTGGGAAGGTAAACTCTGTGATGTAAATATTAAGATGTACAGTGTTTGTTGTCACATAAAGACATAAAGGTCCATTCTTCCATGGATCACTTCTACATTCATTATATTCTCAGAGTTAACCTGTCCTGATCCAAACATGTTGTCGCCAGGGCCAATGCGGCACATCAACAACTCTCTCAGAAGCCTAAAGAAATTTGACTTGTCCCCAATGTCTCTTAGGAATTGTTATGGATGCAGCAGAGAAAATATTCTGTCCAGATGCATCACAGCTTGGTACGGGAACTGCTCTTGTCCAAGACTGCCACAGAAATGCAGTTCAGACCATCAAACAAACCAACCATCTCTCCATCAACTCTGTCAATACCTTTCAATGTCGCAGGAAAGCTGCCAATATATTAAAAGACTTTTCCCAATATGGTACACTGTTTCTCCCACCCTCCCACCCCCGGACCAGCGGGCAGAATGTACGAGCTTCAAAACAGAACATTCAAGGACAATTTCTTTCCTGCCTTTACCAGGTTCTTCAATGGTAAAATATAATGCCCTGAACGATTTCACTGTTGTTTGCACTTTGACCTGGAAAACATGCAAACAAGGTTTTACATGTGTGACAATAAAGAATTCAATTCAATACAATTCAAAGGAAAAATTGAGAACAACTCAAATATCCATCAAACCTAAAACTCTACATCAGTTATCTGCCATTTGTCTTCCTTGACACAGATATGGCTAGGATCTAACGAGTTTTAGTGAGATCGGAGGATTTAAAATTTTTAGACATACAGCATGGCAACAGGTCATTTCAGCCCAAGAGCCCGTGTTGCCCAATTACACGCAATTAACCTACACCCCTGGCACATTTCAAATGATGGGAGGAAACCAGAGCCCCCGGCGAAAACCCATGGGGAGAACGTACAAACTCCTTACAGACAGCACGGGATTTGAACCCTAGTCCCAATGGAAGACACTGTAATGCTGTTGTGCTAACCGCTAGGCCAACTGTGCTGTGGTCAGAGAGCTGAGATCGGAATGTCTTGTGGCAGATTCTAGAGTTTGAAAACATTGGGTTTATTTTCTATTGATTGTTGGATAATGACACATTAACAACATAACATCAAAATGTATATAATATAATTGAGGCATTTCTAGCTGTAAACAGATTGAGTATTCCTTGCAGAGAAATTTACACTTAAAGATTTGAAAAGTTTCCAACAGTAGAAATAATGAGCTGGAGGGTGCTTAGTCTGACATACTGCCCACACTTACAGCTGCAGTTATCGGGAAAAGAAAACACAAAAGCTGCAGATTCTGGAACCTTGAGCAAACAGACGAACTCAGCATCCATGGGGAGAAATAGCCAGCCAATGGTTTGGGTCAGGACCCTTTCCCAAGACTGGAGGGAAAGGGATGACATCATGTATATCAAAGGACAAGGAAAGTGGGGGAAGGGCCCAGAGGTGATAGGACAGAAGGTGGAGAGACAGGTAGAGGCATAAGCCATTAGAAACGGGGAGGGGGGAAGAAATGTTGAAAAGAGAAGGGGACTTTTTCTACAGCAGTAGGTAGAGAGGGAATTAATGGAATCTGTTGGAGATGGAGGGTTACCTAAAATTAGAAAAATCCATGTTCGTACCATTCAGTTTAAGGCTGTCCAGAAGGAATGTGATGTGTTGTTTCTCAAATTTATATTTATGTATGGCCTCACCCTGACAATGGATAAGGCCAGAAAAGACATATTTGTTGTAGGAATGATTGGGGGACTTAAAATGGTTGGCTACAGGAAGCCACAAACATACCTACAAACAGAATGTAGGTGTTTATCATAGGGGATAGGTGCTCCAAGACTCCAAAATCAGTTCTCCCCTCCCCACTAACCTTTCCATCCTCTTAGGCACTTCCTGCTGTAACTACAGTAAGTGTGGAATTTATCCCAACATCTCCGTCCTCACCTCCTTCCAGGTGAGGCCAAGTTTAATATGCACATTGTCCAACATGCATTTTGCTGTAGCTGGTGCAGCCTCCTCCACTCTGTTTGTGGGTCTTAACTTGAGCTTTTTTCAGCCATCTATTTGAAGACCCACCCCCTTCCCGCAACATTTCCTTAACGACATGTCTATTCTTGGTCTCATTATTTTTCAAGATGTGGCCAAATGTAAACTTGAGGAATCATATTCCTCCTGGACAGCTTTAAACCCAATAGTATGAACACTGATTTTTCTAACTTTAGGGAACTCCCACCCCATCGGATTCCACTGTATTTATCTCTTATTTACTTGCACCTCAAAAAAATTCCCTCTTCTTTTCTACACCTTTCGAAATGGTTTCTCCCTCTCCTATCACCTTTAGCACCTCCCCGGCTTCTTTTTCCCTTTCTATAGATAATATCACCCACTTTCCTCTTCTCTTAATGAAGAGACCAGACCCAAGATGTTGACTGACCATTTCTACTCGTGGATGCTGTCTGACCTGCTGAGTTCCTCCCTCAATTCTTCATCAGCCGCAGTTGGCTGATGGGTCTCACCCATCACCCTGCAACCCAGTCATAGGATGGGTGATGCCCCAGACCCAAATCCAAGGCAGATTGGGCTGTGAATGGCAACCAGGCCCATGGAGACAAAACTCAGGCCCTCAGGAGTGAGGGCCTTCACTTAACAAAGGATTTTCCACTGTTTCTAAATGTCTAAATGCATCAACAAAGAACAGTTAAAATAATAAAGAGAAAAAAATGTTTGTAAAGGGAATTAAAACACATCATAAATAATGCAGTAAAAAATTCTTAAATATGATCAAATAAAGAAACATAACCAAAGAGATTAGTGAAATATTATTCTAATTAAGGTTGAAGTTAACATATGGGGATGAGGGTTAATTGGTGTATTTGGGGGGCATGGGTTCATGTGCTGGAAGGGCCTGTATGTCTAAATTTAAATTTAGTGAAAACTCTGCTTCGACACAATGCAATGTAACTGGCCCCCTCAGTTCAGCTCATTGTGAAGTTGCTACTGCTCAATAACAAGACAAGTACTAGAATAGGGTGACCATGATGCATTGGAAAGAGATGGCAGTGGCTAAGTAGTGAATCGCTGCCAACGATGAAACTCTATCTCGACCAGTATATTTCAAAACACTCTAAATGTTATGAGTAATTCTAATGAAAAGGAAATTATAGCTCAGAAAAAAAGACACTTGTTCTCAAGATCACGCACCAGGGAAATAGAGACGCACTCAAGGGGAAAATAGTTCCATTTAATTTGAGTTTTCACTTAAATAATTCACAACAAACTTTATAAAATGTGATAATGTCATGGCGAACCACTCCTGTTTTTATATCAAGCTCCTGACCTCATTTGTTCCAGCAACGCATATGAAAATCAAAGCCAATATCATTTTGGCAGTAAAATTTTTAAAAAGTACTCAATAAAGTTTTTTATTTCTTATAACATTCTGCTGAGATTCTTTTAATCTCCCATCATGAAATGCCATGATATCAGTGGGGCTCCCATCAATAAAAAAAATCTCAACACATATCACAATCAAGCAAATATCTTCTAAGTGCATCTACTATAATAATGGAAGAATATAGTGTAAAATGTTAGATAATATAGGAAACCCACAATGAAACACCATCCGGCCTGCCTTTGACACCATTTCTCTGAGAGTTCCAGTGCTCTCTAATGAACTACCACTGGGAGGTAGGAAAGCTGTGTCATTTCAGGGCTAAGTTTCATTATGAAAATTTGGGCTAGTGCCAGATCTACCTCTTCTCATTGACAGTCTGGACTCTAATCTGATGGATTTCAGATTTAATCTCCATCATTGGATTCCACGGGGAGGAAAATCTGAAAATCAGACTCTTCTTGTAAAACCAATCCTCAGTTTTAAACACAAGAGCACAAGGAAATCGGATCAGAAGAAGACCACCTGGCCTTTGGAACCTGCCCCGCCATTCAATATACCAATGACCGATGAGCCCTAAGCCTCAAGTTCCTTTTTGCGCCAGTTACATATAGCCTACAATTAATTCCCTCATCTTCCAAAAATGTATCTACCTCCCCCATAAATACCTCCATCATTCAATTTTTCACAATCCTCCAAGATAAGGGCAACACAGTTAGTGTAGCAGTTAACGCAACACGATTACAGGTTAGAATCCGGCACTGTCTGTAAGGAAGTTGTACGTTCTCCCCACGTATGCATGGGTTTCATCTGGGTGCTCTGGTTTCCTCCCACCCTCCAAAAATCATGCGGGGTTTGTAGGATAATTGGTGTATTTGGGTGGCACAGGCTAGTGGGCCTGAAGGGCCTGTCACTGAGCCATATCTCTAAAAATTTTTAAAAACTAGAGAATTTCAAAGAAAAACCACCCTCTGTGAGAATAAATTCCTACCCATTTCAATTTAGGAACATAGGAACATAGGAAGTAGGAACAGGAGTAGGCCAAAATTGGCCCATCGAATCTGCTCCGCCATTCAATACGATCATGGCTGATCTAATTTATGACCTAACTCCACCTACCTGCCTTCTCCCCATATCCCCTAATTCCTCTATCATGTAAAAATTTATCTAACCAAATTTTAAATATGTTCAATGAGGCAGTCTCAACCACTTCCCTGGTTAGAGAATTCCAAACATTCACTACTCTCTGGGAAAAACTATTTTTCCTCATCTCTGTCCTAAATCTACTCCCCCGAATCTTGAGACTGTGTCCTCTCATTTTAGTTTCCCGGGCCAGCTCAAAAAACCTTCCTCCATCTATCCTATCCATACCCTTCATAATCCTACATGTTTCTATAAGATCTCCTCCCATTCTTCTGAACTCGAGCGAATACAATCCTAGACGATTTAATCTTTCATCATAAGTCAACCCCTTCATCCCAGGGATCAACCTAGTAAACCTCCTCTGGACCGTCTCCAAAGCCAGTATATCCTTCCTCAAATATGGAGACCAGAACTGGACACAGTACTCCAGGTGCGGTCTCACCAGTACCTTAACCAGTTGCAACATTACCTCCCTACTCCTGAATTCAATTCCTCTAGCGATGAAGGCCAACATTCCATTTGCCTTCTTAATAACCTGCTGCACCTGCAACCTAACTTTTTGCGATTCATACACAAGCACTCCCAAGTCCCTCTGCACAACAGCATGCTGTAGTTTTTCACCCTTTAAATAATATTCAGAGAGCTCATTGCTGTATCTGACCCTTCTCCATTAACAAATGGCGTGAAGCAAGGCTGTGTTCTCGCACCAACCCTCTTTTCAATCTTCTTCAGCATGATGCTGAACCAAGCCATGAAAGACCCCAACAATGAAGACGCTGTTTACATCCGGTACCGCACGGATGGCAGTCTCTTCAATCTGAGGCGCCTGCAAGCTCACACCAAGACACAAGAGAAACTTGTCCGTGAACTACTCTTTGCAGATGATGCCGCTTTAGTTGCCCATTCAGAGCCAGCTCTTCAGCGCTTGACGTCCTGCTTTGCGGAAACTGCCAAAATGTTTGGCCTGGAAGTCAGCCTGAAGAAAACTGAGGTCCTCCATCAGCCAGCTCCCCACCATGACTACCAGCCCCCCCACATCTCCATCGGGCACACAAAACTCAAAACGGTCAACCAGTTTACCTATCTCGGCTGCACCATTTCATCAGATGCAAGGATCGACAATGAGATAGACAACAGACTCACCAAGGCAAATAGCGCCTTTGGAAGACTACACAAAAGAGTCTGGAAAAACAACCAACTGAAAAACCTCACAAAGATAAGCGTATACAGAGCCGTTGTCATACCCACACTCCTGTTCGGCTCCGAATCATGGGTCCTCTACCGGCACCACCTACGGCTCCTAGAACGCTTCCACCAGCGTTGTCTCCGCTCCATCCTCAACATCCATTGGAGCGCTCACACCCCTAACGTCGAGGTACTCGAGATGGCAGAGGTCGACAGCATCGAGTCCACGCTGCTGAAGATCCAGCTGCGCTGGATGGGTCACGTCTCCAGAATGGAGGACCATCGCCTTCCCAAGATCGTATTATATGGCGAGCTCTCCACTGGCCACCGTGACAGAGGTGCACCAAAGAAAAGGTACAAGGACTGCCTAAAGAAATCTCTTGGTGCCTGCCACATTGACCACCGCCAGTGGGCTGATAACGCCTCAAACCGTGCATCTTGGCGCCTCACAGTTTGGCGGGCAGCAGCCTCCTTTGAAGAAGACCGCAGAGCCCACCTCACTGACAAAAGGCAAAGGAGGAAAAACCCAACACCCAACCCCAACCAACCAATTTTCCCTTGCAACCGCTGCAATCGTGTCTGCCTGTCCCGCATCGGACTGGTCAGCCACAAACGAGCCTGCAGCTGACGTGGACTTTTTACCCCCTCCATAAATCTTCGTCCGCGAAGCCAAGCCAAAGAGAAAGAGAAATAATATTCAGCTCTTTTATTAAATATTCAGCTCTTTTATTCCAATGATCACCTCCATACCTTGCAACTGCATCCCTTGTTTAAGATTCTCCCACTTGTGGAAGCATCTTAACATCTCCTCTGTTATAACTTCTTTAAATTGGATATCCTTAAATGCAATCACCCCTCATTCTTATCATCTCTAAAGAGTACAAATTTAACTTTTTAAGCCATTTGTAAAAGTTCATCAACCTCATCCCAAGAATTAGTCTCATGAATCTCTTCCGAATGGCCTCCAATGCTTCTATATCCTTTTTAAGTAGAGAATGAAAGCTGTTATCAGTATTCTCTTTCTAAACTCCAGCCACTTAGCAATTAAGGGCAATATGCCAATTCTCTTCCTAATCACGTGATATACCTGCATGCTAACTTTTAGTACAAAAAAAAATATCTGTCGAGGAAATCAGCAGGGTCAAGCAACTTCACTGAGAGAAAAAGAATGGTCAACATTTTGAGTCAGAACCCTTCATTAAAATTCAATTGACCATTCGTTTACTCCGACTGATGTTACTTGATGCACTGAGTTCCTCCAGCAGATTGAGTTATGATTCTGGTATCTGCAATCTCTCCTGCTAACTTTTAGCATTTTATCAAAGGGACCTGCTAAATTCTTGGCTCGTGCACAGAGTCGTAGATTCATACAGCACAGAACAGGAGCTTCGGCCCAACATATTCGTGCCAGCCGAGTTGGCATTCTGGTGCAGATCCATTTTTCCTGCAATTAGCCCATAACCTTCTAAGCCCTTCTTATCCATGTACATGTGCAAATGCATTTTGAACATTGTAATTGAACCCACCTCTACAGATTCCTCTTGTCATTTGTTCCAGGCGCAGACTAGCCTCTGAGTGAAAAGGTTGCCCCTCAGGTCCCTCTTAAATCTTTCCACTATTACCTTAAACTCATGCCTCTCTCTACCTGGTAAATATACTGGGAGTAATCACTTTACTCATGATTTTATAAATGCCATAAGCTTTGCAAATCCACCCTGACCTAAACTGTTCTCACTTCTCATTCCAATTTCCTCCCCTTTCCACTTATCCTTTGATACCTTGATTAATTAGATGCCTGTCAATCTCCTCTTTAAACTCGCCCAATGATTGGGCCTCCACAGCTGTATGTGGCAATGAATTTCACAAATCCATGATGAAACGCTCAACAAAATCCACAACAAAATCTCCTCAAGGTTACCCTCAGCTTTCTATGATCTAGGAAGTAAAAACCCAGCCTATCCAACCTTTACCTATAACTCAAACTCTTCAGTCCCGGAAGGTATCCTTGCTGAATCTCCACGTCATCTCTTCTAGCCTATTCGTATTCCCTCCTACAGCTGGGCCAACGAAAGCTGCATACAATATTCCGCGTGGTCTCACCAATGACTTTTCCATTCGTATCATGCTGTCCTAACTTTGGTACTCAGTACCCTGATCAATGAAGTTGAACCTCCCAAGTGCCACCTTCACCCACCTTGTCCACCCAAGTTACTACTTTCATGGATCTGTGCACCTGTACCCCAGGTCTCTCTGTCCTACCATACTCTCCTTTTACTATGAAAGTCTTACCGCCTCACACTGGTCAGAGTTAAATTCCTCTATTCTCAAGGATCCCCACCACCCAGGTCATGCCCTCTTTACTGTGCAGGAACCTGAAGACAAGCACTCAGCAGCACAAGGACAGCTTCCTCCCCTCCGCCATCAGATTCCTCAGTGAACAATGAAACACAGACACTGCCTTACCTTGATGTTTTCTTGCACTATTTTTATTTATTTTGTAAGGTGGTTTATATAAATGTTTGCACTGGGGTGCCACTGAAACACAACAAACATGGCACGTTCATGACAATAAATTTTGATTCTGATTCATTTGCTATTCCTTGACCTACCTTTCCCATGGATCTAAATCTAGTTGTAAACTTAGATTTCCACTACACCACTAATTTTGGTTTCCTCTGCAAAATTACTGATTGTATTTGATGCTTTGCTATTCAGATCGTTAATCGAGATAACAAACAGCAGTAGACCCAGCACCAATCCCCACTAGTCTCAGGTCTCCAGTCAGGAAAGCAACTCTTCACTACTACCGTCCGACTCCTTCCTCTAAACCAATTTTAAATCCAATTATCCAGTTCACCTTTGATCCCATATTTGCACTCATTTGTATTCTCCCCATTTGATCAACCAAACAGTGGAAATAAAAAATGGGGCTGATTGTAAAATAGCCGCCAGTTCCCTCTCAATAATTCTGTTATTTACCCTTGCCACCATGGACTGTAAATAGACATTGATGGATTAACAACGAAGTTAGTATTGGAGGTCTGTTAAAAAAAAACACTGTAGAGGGCCTGAGAGCAATCAATGACTTTCAAACAAACTGATCTGTTGAACAGCCTCCCATCTGTTGAAGACATGTGAAACGCTACCGTAAGAAGGCAGACAACATCATAATGGACCCCCATAACCCTGTTCACAACCTCTTCTTGCTGCTACCTTTGGGCAGAAGGTACAGAAGCCTGACGACCACCATCATTTGGTTCAAGACCTTATTTGATCCCGAACAGCTACATGCTCTTTAATCTCACCATACCACCTTAACCCTAATGATAAATTACTCCTAGACCACCAAAAAAAAATCTATCTGCAATTTTGCAATATCACCCTTTTCTTGCACTAACTGAATATTTACAAATTGGGTTCCTCCCACTGACTCCTGAATAAAGGCAACTGTGCCGCAGCCCCCTCCTCAGTCCAGGGCAGTCGACCAGCATGAATGGACATCATTCTTTAGTGAATAAAAGCCGATCAGTTTCTCTACAACTTCTTGTCTTTGAAGTTATTAATGGTGCATCAACAGGGAAATAAATGAAGGATTAGGATTATTCTAAATCTCAATAGAATTGATGGGCTGAATAGACTCTTTTATCCCATGAGGAAATATATGAGAACTGAAGGAATGTACCTAGATCCTACAGCTCCTTGATCCATGCAAGTACACTGCACTATATCTCAACAGACAAATCAAACCCAACCAGTACAATAATCTCCCCCAGGAAACAAAAACCCCATACTTGATGGTCACAAAAATCTGTTAACATGAGATATGCCCAATCCACACCTGCTGCTAAAACTGGACCTTGAATTTGTCAGTCAGTAGTGTTTCTTAATTGTTAGAGTAAGAACGGCATTACAGAGTTGCAATTCCACGTGTCCTGCAATGTAAGTGAGTTGAGAGAGCATAGAATCATTTTTGCTCTGTTCGTTAGAAAAATGTGAATAGACAGTGATGCAAATTTAGCTTTTACATTGTGGTCCAAACTACATCAGGCAGTCTTCCCACATACAACATTGTCCTTTGGGCTATAAATAACATCAGGTTGTTTGAATCTCTGTGTAATGATCTGTGGTTATCATTAGGATGAACTATTAAATCATTAAGAAGAGATGGAGAAAGTTGAATGGTGTCAGTGCTCTCATTTTGAGTTCCCCCACAACCCCCACCTTTACTTTCTATGGACTTCCTCAGAAGACAGTACATCAGCAATAAATGCCACAGTAGGGTATGTTGGTTGATTTAAAGGCTGATTCTTGGCTTGAAAGCAGATGATGAGATGATTTGACAAAGAAAACAATAGGTTGAAATTCTATGGACTTAGTGCTGACAGATTCTTTTTGAAATGCTAGTTTGCTTAAAAATGGACTGTTCTTTAAGTATTTAAAAATCCATTCCCTTTGTATTTGAAATACTTAAAATGTAATAGAAGGCTGTGAGAGATCTTAAAGAATGGAATTGAACAGAAGATTTCTGGTGCAGTGATAAACAATCAGTGCAAAGTTGTTTCAGGTAGTATTACAATTGAAGTACTTCTCAACAGACTCGTCAGTCTTTTAATTGTCGCATGTCATAATTTTTATATTGTGTAAGATGCAGCTGTTTAATGTAAAAGATTATATTTTGCTTTTTCACCTCCAAATAAATTCCCATCTTGAGACACAGAGACTAGAGGTCCTGAAATCTAGAGTAAAACAATCGAGTTGCTGGAGGAGCTCAACGGGTCAAGAAACATATATGGAGGGAAATGTGGAGTTGATGTTTCAGGTCGAGACCAAAAATGTCAGCTCTCCATTTCCTCTGCAAATCCCAAGGAAACTTTTTTTTAAGCTACAGCCTCCAAACTTGCTGAGTTTAATGAATCTCTCACCTGTCTGCTTTATGTGAGAATTCCACATGAAACCCAGTTCGAATAGGAACACAAACCTTGCCATTCAAATGAAACAGGAGTGAAAAATAGAACCTAAAATTACTGAAAGCAAACTGTTTCTGTGATAGGACCTAGTTCACAGTGCTCCGGAAGAATAATGAAAGCTTTCCTCCATACCTAAGGGGGTAAAAAATGATAAATACCTCCATGCCAAATCAGAAAAGTGCCTCAACCCAGCACTAACAACATGCACAGTATTCAATCAAACTCCTGACATTTATTGAGTAGATGATTTTGATGTCCTAGGGAGCTGAGTCATGATCCACTTGTCACAGGTTGCCCAGGATCTGTCCCACTCTGGTAGCCATGATACTGTTATCTGATTGCACAAGAACAACCTGATGAAACAGAATGTGATATAGCACACATTCAGACAAACAATGCAGGACAAGTATTCATCAATACAAATAAATATTGTTTCATGAATATGAGAGTCTTGGACAGTCAGTGTGAGCAGTTCCTTTGGTCATTCAGCATTCTCACTGCCCATGGGAAGGAGCTGTTCCTGAGCCTGGCGGTGCTGGCTCTAATACTCTTGTACCTCTTTCCATAGAAGAGTAGCTGAAAGATGCTGTATACAGGGTGGAAAATGTCCTCAATGATATGGTGTGCCCTCCTCAGACAGCGATCCCGGTAGATCACATTGATGGGTGGAGGTGGATGGAGACGCCAATGATCCTCTCTGCCACTCTTTTCGTCCTGTGTATTGACCTCCAATCCATTTCTCTGCAGCAACGGAACCACGCTATGATGCAGCTGACCTGGACACACTCTATAGAGGTCAGTTATGGTGGCCAGTAACCTTGTCCACTTCAATCTTCTCTGGAAGTACAGTTGCTGTTGTGCCTTTCAGACAAGTGAGAAGATGTGGTGTGTCCATGATTGGCCACTAGTTAAGTGAATTCGAAGGACCTTGGTGCTCTTCACTCTCTCTATTACAGAGGTGTTGATGTGTAGTGGAGGGTGGTCATTCCTCATCCTCCTAAAGTCCTGGATCATCTCCTTCATCTTGTCCACATTGAGACTCAGGTTGTTATTCTCATACCATTTCACATCACATGTTCCATCTCTTCTCTGTCGTACAACTCCTCGTTGTTACTGATGAAGCCGACTACTGTTGTGTTGGAGCAGGATCCGGTGATGCAGTCATGGGTCAGTAGTGTGAACAGAAGTGGGCTGAGCACACAGTCCTGAGGTGCTCCAATGCTCAGCATGACGGTGCTCAACGTTTTGCTCGCGACCTGGACAGACTGTGGTCTTTCGGTTAGGAGGACTAGAATTGAGTTACAAAGAGGGGTGTTGAGTCCCAGCGAGGACGACTTCTCCAGTATCCTCTGGGGAATGATTGTATTAAACACTGATCCTTAGCATTTCATGTTCTGGCCCCCTAATTTGTTAATGCCCTGGGATGCAGCCAAGGGCAGATAATCTGTACTCTTTCTTATTGAAGATGATTGTTGTGTGATTATTATATGCTGTATACTGTATGTTTCCTGCCACCATGAATTTTGCCTATCAGATACTCCATGTCACAGGAGAAAGTAACAAGAAGGTTTTTGTCCCACCATTTATTATGATCATGGCTGTTGCATCTTGGCCTTTATTTCCACTTTCCTGCCTGATCTAAATAACAATTGATTTTCTCAGTTGCCCAAAGATTTATCATAACCTTAAATATAAGCACAGACTTAGAATTTTGGTGTTTCAATTGCAAATATCCTAAAGTGAAGAATTTCCTCCTCACCTCAATCTTAAATGAGATTCTACTTGATCACTTTACATTTCTTTCTTTTCTTTGGCTTGGCTTCGCGGACGAAGATTTATAGAGGGGTAATGTCCACGTCAGCTGCAGGCTCGTTTGTGGCTGACAAGTCCAATGTGGGACAGGCAGACATGGTTGCAGCGGTTGCAAGGGAAAATTGGTGGGTTGGGGTTGGGTGTTGGGTTTTTCCTCCTTTGTCTTTTGTCACTGAGGTGGGCTCTGCGGTCTTCTTCAAAGGAGGTTGCTGCCCGCCGAACTGTGAGGCGGAAAGATGCACAGTTTGAGGCGATATCAGCCCACTGGCAGTGGTCAATGTGGCAGGCACCAAGAGATTTCTTTAGGCAGTCCTTGTACCTCTTCTTTGGTGCACCTCTGTCTCGGTGGCCAGTGGAGAGCTCGCCACATAACATGATCTTGGGAAGGCGATGGTCCTCCATTCTGGAGACGTGACCCACCCAGCACAGTTGGATCTTCAGCAGTGTGGATTCGATGCTGTCGGCCTCTGCCATCTCGAGTACTTCGATTCAGGTGATGAAGTCGCTGCAATGAATGTTGAGGATGGAGCGGAGACAACGCTGGTGGAAGCGTTCTAGGAGCCGTAGGTGATGCCGGTAGAGGACCCATGATTCGGAACCGAACAGGAGTGTGGGTATGACAACGGCTCTGTATACACTAATCTTTGTGAGGTTTTTCAGTTGGTTGTTTTTCCAGACTCTTTTGTGTAGTCTTCCAAAGGCGCTATTTGCCTTGGCGAGTCTGTTGTCTATCTCGTTGTCGATCCTTGCATCCGATAAAATGGTGCAGCCAAGATAGGTAAACTGGTTGACCGTTTTGAGTTTTGTGTGCCCGATGGAGATGTGGGGGGGCTGGTAGTCATGGTGGGGAGCTGGCTGATGGAGGACCTCAGTTTTCTTCAGGCTGACTTCCAGGCCAAACATTTTGGCAGTTTCCGCAAAACAGGATGTCAAGCGCTGAAGGACTGGCTCTGAATGGGCAACTAAAGCGGCATCGTCTGCAAAGAGTAGTTCACGGACAAGTTGCTCTTGTGTTTTGGTGTGAGCATGGTCTTTGCCCTCAGACAGCTCCAAGAAAAGTGCAGAGAACAAAACAAAGGACTCTACATCACCTTTGTTGACCTCACCAAAGCCTTCGACACCGTGAGTAGGAAAGGGCTTTGGCAAATACTAGAGCGCCTCGGATGCCCCCCAAAGTTCCTCAACTTTTCATTTACCTAGCAGGGAAACATCCTGCCAGCCTCTAACTGAATAAGACTCCAATAAGATAACCTTCCATTCGCATGGTTAACATAGCCGTTAGCGCAACTCTTTTACAGCACCAGCGACCCAAATCTGACGCTGTTTGTAAGAAGTTTGTACATTCTCCCCATGTCTACGCGAGTTACCTCCTGGTGCTCGGGTTTCCTCCCACCCTTCAAAATGTAACGTGATTCAAGGTCATTTGGGTGTAATGGGGTGGCACAGGCTCGTGGGCCAAAAAGGCCTGTTACCATGCTGTATGTTTAAATTTAAAATTTCATTTTAAATTTAAATGAAAAACTTTAAAGAGTAATTAGGCCTAATCTATCTGCCTTTTCTCACAACAAAGCCTTTTCACCCTTGGAATAGACCATAGAACAGTGCAGGACAGGAAAAGGGCATGTCTCTGCCGAGCCTGATGCCAAATTAAACTAAACCTCTTCTGCCTGCATGTGATCCATCTCTCTCCCATACCTGCATAATCTTGTGTTTATCTAAAATGCTTTTGAGTGCTACCTTTGTATCTGCTTCCACCATTAACCCTGGCAACGTGTTCTGGGCATCTACCATTTTCTGTGTAAAAAACCTTGCCCCACACAACTCCTTTAAATCCACACCCACCCCCATTCCCTCACCTTGAATGATGCTCTCTAGTTTTTGACATTTTTACCCTGAGAGAAAGATTCTGACTGTCTCTCCTATCTATTATGTTTTTTACACAGCCGCTGAGTTTCGGGAAATTATTGTCATTTTCCCGTAATGCTGCTGTGTAAAAAGATCGGAACAAGAATGAGGGTGCCATTCCCATTCTGATATTTTACCCCCTAGACCCCTAGTAAATTTCCCAGAACACCTGTAGTCTAAAGTTAACTGCAGGCATTCTGTGAAAAACAGGCTAATGTATCGATGGCATGCGTTGCAAGTCCCACCTCTTTAATTACCGCACTCCGGTATGCTGTCTAAACTCGCATAAGGAAATGGAGATTTCGAGTTTTGGTCGCTCATGTGTGATCGACCAATGCTGAGACGTTGGTAAAATCACGCAAATTCTATCTAAAAAACATATACGCCTCTCATAATCATATAAACCTATCAAGTCCCACCTGCAGCCTCTGACACTCCAGAGAAAATAACCCAAGTCTCTCCTTATATCCCATAATCTGTAATCTAGGCAGCAACCAGATAATTTTCCTCTGTACCCTTTCTAAAGTCTCTACATTTTCCCTGCAACGGGGCAACCAGAAGTCAACTTAAATATTGGAGTAGCCCAGTGTCTGAGTAACTGGACAAAGGATTGCATCAGCAATCAGCCCTAATAGACTAAATATCTTTGATGAATCCTAAGACCCTAAGATGTATGATACTGTTGCAGTCAAGAACTCCTGCGGCAATATCTTGAGGCTTGGGCAATTGGTCCACAATGACCATAACCATTCATCTCATTCTAAGTATTGGAGGGTTTCTTCTACTCCCCCCCACCCCGTTCAATTTTACTAATGTTCCTCAGTGCCACACTCTTGACATCACAAAGCTTTTAGATGACACACTAAACCACAAAGCTAAAGATCAACCCGCTCATAACTATTATCTAAAACAAAATTATAGTCATCGAATCTTTGCAGGGCATATATTACCTTATCTAATGTACTGTGAAGATCTTCAGGTCAACTCGCTATGTTTGTGTGTTTTGTTCCTTGTGCTGACAGCAGTGCCATGATAAATAGTGCAGCAGTCGATGCAGAATGAAATCCATGCAGATCGAGGAACAATTGGTGAATGCAAGGATAATCAATAGCTGACTATGTAGGGACAATTACTGTTACATTGTAATTAAAATGGTATCAGTAAAATACGTTACTTTTATTTTAAAATATATTTAAAGCAAAATGTAGGCTTGGCAGTGTAAACTACGGGGTTGGGGAGAGTGACAGTGGGCAAGACACTGATTTGCAATTTCCATAGTCACAGAGCATAGAAACAAGCTACTTGGCCCATCACATTGACACTGACTTGGGGGCACCCATCTGTATTAATCTAATCTTTCAGCACTTGGCCCATAGCCTTCGATGTCTCAGTCATTCAAAGACTTGCCCTGACATCTCTTCAATGCTTCCACCACTCTCTCTAGTAGTGTATTCTGGGTACTCAGCACAATCCAGGGTGCAAAAGGCCTTCCTCAGATCCCTCTAAATCTCATTCCTTCTCCTAACTCAGTTATTCTCTACTTTTTTTCGCCACTCCCATGCCACCTTACTAACCACAGAGCACCTATGGTATCTTATGCTATATGCACTCTGTGGTTAGTCAGGGATTATTTAAGATGGTTGAGGAACTTTGGGGGACATCCGATGCGCTCTAGTATTTGCCAAAGCCCTTTCCTGCTCACGGTGTCGAAGGCTTTGGTGAGGTCAACAAAGGTGATGTAGAGTCCTTTGTTTTGTTCTCTGCACTTTTCTTGGAGCTGTCTGAGGGCAAAGACCATGTCAGTGGTTCCTCTGTTTGCGCGAAAGCCGCACTGTGATTCTGGGAGAATATTCTCGGCGACACTAGGTATTATTCTATTTAGTAGAATCCTAGCGAAGATTTTGCCTGCAATGGAGAGCAACATGATTATCCAACTGCACGAAAACCAACAAGGTCGGGTCAGATACAGCAATGAGCTCTCTGAACCCTTCTCCATTAACAATGGCGTGAAGCAAGGCTGTGTTCTCGCACCAACCCTCTTTTCAATCTTCTTCAGCATGATGCTGAACCAAGCCATGAAAGACCCCAACAATGAAGACGCTGTTACATCCGGTACCGCACGGATGGCAGTCTCTTCAATCTGAGGCGCCTGCAAGCTCACACCAAGACACAAGAGAAACTTGTCCGTGAACTACTCTTTGCAGATGATGCCGCTTTAGTTGCCCATTCAGAGCCAGCTCTTCAGCGCTTGACGTCCTGCTTTGCGGAAACTGCCAAAATGTTTGGCCTGGAAGTCAGCCTGAAGAAAACTGAGGTCCTCCATCAGCCAGCTCCCCACCATGACTACCAGCCCCCCCACATCTCCATCGGGCACACAGAACTCAAAACGGTCAACCAGTTTACCTATCTCGGCTGCACCATTTCATCAGCTGCAAGGATCGACAATGAGATAGACAACAGACTCGCCAAGGCAAATAGCGCCTTTGGAAGACTACACAAAAGAGTCTGGAAAAACAACCAACTGAAAAACCTCACAAAGATAAGCGTATACAGAGCCGTTGTCATACCCACACTCCTGTTCGGCTCCGAATCATGGGTCCTCTACCGGCATCACCTGCGGCTCCTAGAACGCTTCCACCAGCGTTGTCTCCGCTCCATCCTCAACATCCATTGGAGCGCTTACACCCCTAACGTCGAAGTACTCGAGATGGCAGAGGTCGACAGCATCGAGTCCACGCTGCTGAAGATCCAGCTGCGCTGGATGGGTCACGTCTCCAGAATGGAGGACCATCGCCTTCCCAAGATCGTGTTATATGGCGAGCTCTCCACTGGCCACCATGACAGAGGTGCACCAAAGAAAAGGTACAAGGACTGCCTAAAGAAATCTCTTGGTGCCTGCCACATTGACCACCGCCAGTGGGCTGATAACGCCTCAAACCGTGCATCTTGGCGCCTCACAGTTTGGCGGGCAGCAACCTCCTTTGAAGAAGACCGCAGAGCCCACCTCACTGACAAAGGCAAAGGAGGAAAAACCCAACACCCAACCCCAACCAACCAATTTTCCCTTGCAACCGCTGCAATCGTGTCTGCCTGTCCCGCATCGGACTTGTCAGCCACAAACAAGCCTGCAGCTGACGTGGACTTTTTACCCCCTCCATAAATCTTCGTCCGCGAAGCCAAGCCAAAGAAGATTTAAGATGGTATGGGAGTGGAGAAAAAACTATTGAGTACCACTGTCCTAAATAGATATCCTTTAGTTTTATTCACCACTGATAAGAGGAAATGTTTCTTGCCCTCACCCCTATTCATCCCCATCATAATGTTATAGACCTTATTTGTATCCCATCTTAAACTCCTGCATTCCAGGTAAAACAGACCAAGTCTCGAGTCTCTCCTCAAAACTGAAAGGCTCTCTCCCAGGCAACGTCCAGGTATCATGGATAAGATTGAATAGTGGCCCAAATCCTAGAAAATGCCACAATAAGATTGCTGTGCATTTTTCTCACGTTACAAATGTTACACAATGGGGCACTGGCCTGTCAATGGCCTTTCTACCCTGCTGGCAAAGATTACAATAACCCAACCAGATTCCATTCCCTAACTATAAATCAGTGGTTCTCAACCTTTTTCTTTCCACTCACAGACCACTTTAAGTAATCCCTCTGCCATCAGTGCTCTATGATTAGTAAGCGATTGCTTAAGGTGGTCTGTGAGTGGGAAGGGAAGGTTGAGAACCACTGCTCTAGATCCAATTGTTACTGAAATATTTCAGTTGAGAAAAATTGTCATTGGCCCATATGAAACCGTGCACATAACAAGTCAATTAGGTGCGATAAAAACAGTGGTTTTCAAACTTTTTCTTTCCACTGACATACCACCTTCAGCAATCCCTTACTAATCACAGAGCACCCATGGTATAGGGAATACTTAAGGTGGTATGTGAGTGGAAAAAAAAAGGTTGAGAACCACTGCTATAAATGCAGCAGGATCCCTCAAAATCCTTCCTGAGATCCGATGTAATAAAATGAAATTTAATGTATTCAGACATTGCACAATAGCGGTACCTGAAAATACTTTCACCATCTGTTGCGAGCGTGAAGCGTAGATGTGGTAAAACTATATCAGAAATGTATCATTTCTTCCACTGCCCTTCAAATGAATGAAGGAATGAGAGTAAACAATCCTATGAAGTGAAATAAGGTTATTTCAATTAACAGATGCCCTTCTGGATTATAAAGTGCCCATGTTAATGCTGCAATTTGTAAAGTTCAATTGAATATTCTGGGGAAAACAATGCTTGTCTGAACCATTTGTAATTTAAACTATGAGCAATTTTAATCAAAGGATTACTGTACTTTTGATAAAATGGAAGGCTCAAAATGTCTCTTCCAATTTTATCTGAAGTAGCATTCACACAGCAATTAGATTACCCATGTTCTGCAGTAATTCATGAGCATAACCCCAGGACGTCTCGAAAACAATTTAACAGTTTCAATATCAAATCTACTGGGGAAGGGGTAGAAAATCAGAACATTTTAATGAGGCAAAAACATACCTGAAAAATCTCTCTGCATTAAGTTTCAGATAGCGTTCATCAGTTATAATTTATCACGCTCTGTTTTCTACTCTGATCTGGATATGCAATCTTAAATTACAAATTCAAATTATTATTTGGCATTTTAAGATGTGACAAAAGAGTGTAGCTCCTCAGAGTTTCTACAATCACTAATAGGCATGAAAGTAGTTTTCTGTCACATGCAGTCAAGCCAATCCATCAGCCATTGATTTAAAAACTAATTCCAAAATAGTACAATGGCATAGAGCTTGCTGCAATAATACCGATAAAACTTTCTCCGTTATTATTCCAACAACGATGGAACTACAGTGGCAGGCTCAGTAATAGTTATTGTTTGCCTGACAATGCGGTTTTTAAAATCTAATTTTTATTTTCTACTAATATATATTTCAAAATAGGACAAAGTTCAAAATTAAAGCTTCCTGATGAAATTTCTGCTTCAATATGGATCAAATTCAAATCCAAACTTCAAATTTATTGTCAGACTACATGCATGACATCACATATAAACCTGAGATTCTTTTTCCTGCAGGCCAGGTAGAATTTCTAATTAACATACTATACTCAAGAAGAAATGTGTACTGACTGCAAACTGACTGCAGAAATATAAATATTGAGTAATGAAAAATGAGCCAAGTAAGAGTCCTTAAATGAGTCTCTGAATGAGTCTGTTGTTTAGGAGTCTGATGGTGGAGGGGTAGGAGCTGTTGAGGTATGAGCCCTCTGGCACCTGTTCCTCCTTCTTGATGGCACCAGCGAAAACAGAGCATTTGTAGCACTTTGAAGTCAACAGCACAACAATATTGTGTGGAAGACCAGACCCTTGAAGTTGGTGCACTATTCCTTTAAAAAATTGTCTGTTAGGCAAATGCCAGCTATTTTATTACTTGTAAATCCATTAATGTGGACTCGAAGGGCCGACATGGCCTGTTTCCGTGCCGTAAACGGTTATATCCTGAGAGGGGTGGATCCATGACGATTACTGCTGTGTTATGAAATTTTAAAAATTAATTTAAAATGTCTCAACCAGCTTGGTAGTACATGGGTCCTCCTGAGCTGATACATCAATAAGGAGGATGTTGGACCACAATGTGACAAGCCTGTGAAAGGCCAGTACAATGGAATTCTTCAGATTATACTGTGACATGACCAAGATTCTCTATTTACAACTCAAAATATATTTTGATCATTGTTGTAGATTCCGATCTGCCTTGTATCAATACATGAACCATTTCTATTTCTAACTGTGCTTACGGTGTTGATCAAAAAAACAACCCGTAGATACTGCAAGTCTGAAACACAAATGGAAAATGCAGGAAACACTCACCAGATCAGGCAGCAAATGTGGAAAAAGGAATAGAGTTGACATATTACTTTGGGCAACCCTTCATCAGAACTGGCTAAGAGAGATTTAATAAAAAATCTTTTATTTTATGCTGGCAGGAAGGATGGAGAACAAAGGGAATATCCATGATACGGTGAAATCAGGTCAAATGGACCAATGGGGAAGAATGCTTAGAAGTGCTGTGGCAGCTGATTTACGGTCTAGTTAATGGTTTAGTAGTGGAACACCTGTACAATGGAAAGACCAGATGGCAGGCAATGTGGTAAGCATCCTAAACACTAGCTGAGGAAAATGGAAGGGCATGAGGAAGAACTTGGGCTCTACCTGCTCCAACTAGAAATGCTGAAAGCCACTTTGTCATTCCCGGACCAAAGCAACCATTGGATTCTTTGTCCATCTGTCAATATGAACCCTGTTATCTTGAATTCTAACAACCGGCAACCTTAAGCAATTGTCAAAAAAAACATCATGGAAAATAAATGGGTAAGAAATATAGAAGTTTAAAATTAGTGCACCTTGCTGTTAGTTCTCTATTCATGCAACATACAGTCTCAAGCAACTGGAAAATTCACTTATCCGGCATCCACCAATCCCAGTAAGTGCTGGATGCCAGGGGTTTTACTGTAGTCGTTTACCTGCTTAACATGGGTATGCCACACCTTGGTGAAGGACTAAGGATTTGAATCCAGAATGAGTGGAGAACAAATGCAGATCTATCTTGCTCAGAATTGTTCCCCAAGACACAGAAGTGATTGCAGGCCCTGGAATCTGAAACTAAACCCAATCTGCTGAAGGAACTCAGTGGGTCAAGCAGGATCAGTGGAAGAATGGTCTACATTTCAGGCCAGAACCCTTCAAAGGTTTGTACCTGGACACAACGGTAAATAAATATAAGACCATTACAGCGTCCTCCTAAACTTCTGAAGACTCAAATGTCTTCTCTGGTCATTTCAAATCTTTACAAAGATAATGAATGAAGATGGGAAAAATTCTAGACCAGACAAAATGATACCCTCCAAAAATCTGACAGCAACTGGAACCAGACTCTATTCGGTTTCATTGTCTTCTGTTTCAAGACCTGAGATCTACTCTCAATACAAATACCATCAGAGTTAGATCAATATTTCAAGTGTTGGCTCAACAGAGTTTGGAAATGGTCCTTGACTTTACCACAATTATGAAAAATGATTTCAACAGAATCTGAATTTCTCTTTTCCTTGACCTCACTTCAGACAGTACAGGCTGCCACATGGATCTGCCTGTTAAAATATGATGAGTTGTGTGATCTACTTCACTGCAGATAGTTCCGGTATAGTTGAGGCAAAGATAAGAAAAAAAAGACCTGCCCACAACAAAATGAAATTCGTCATCTGTGGGGTGCAGAGGTGTGACGGCTGAATGCAGAGATGAATTGCTTATCAGACATTAAGGAGACAGGGGCTTCGTGTGGGGAAAGTGCCACCTTACTGCATGCGTATATTGTATGATGTCTATGACAATAAACATCATGCAGTAAAATCCCCGTTATTCGGAATTCACCCAGCAGCCTCAAGCAACCGGCAAAAAAAAATTGTGGATAATAAATAGGTAAAAAATATAAAAGTTTAAAATTGGCACCCCCTAGCAGTTAATTCACCCATCATGCAACATGGAAGCAATCTCAAGCAACCGGCAAATTCACGTATCCAGCAATCCCCATCAGTGTCAGATACCAGGGCTTTTACTTTATTAATTAAAAGGGATTTAATGGCCTACTTCTGAACTTCTGCTTCAATTGTTTCTGTTCCTACACAAGGATGATGACATTTAAGTGTCTGAAGAAATCAAAACATTGCATTTCTCCAGTGATCTGTTTTAGTCCCAGCACATTCAACCTAAATACAAATAGCTTGTCACCTACGTAATCCCTTATGCTCAAATCAAGCAGAGCATTTGAACACAGTCACCTGGCTGCAACTTGCACTGAATTGGAGATGGCATCCCAAAGCTACACAACTATTTTATGATGAAGCTGAATTCCAGGTTATCAATAGTTCCCAATCTATTCCACCTCCATCACACTTGGAGGGAACTAAACAGCATAATTACAATTGAGTGATATAATGAGGCATAACTAGTTTAAGTTAAAATTATACTCAACATTCAAAAGTCACCTGAGCAAAATGGTGGAAGGTTAAGACACGTAACAAACTTCTCAGCTAACTATCAGGCTCCTTGTTAGCATCTACTGCAAAATCTGGAGAATGGAAAATTACTACCCTCCTAAAATCTGATAGCAACCAAAACCAGGCATCAAGCTACTGTTTGGTCTCATTGTCTACTGTTCAAAGGCCTGAGAGAATCTAATCCCAATGCAAATAGTGCTCCAGTACTTCCACTGGTCCAGTGCAGAGTAACTGTGCACTACGCACCAAACTCACAGTTGTCATTTTCTAACAACTTAGCGAGACTCATCACAGGCATCAGTGTCCACTCCGTTGAAGGCATCTGCAAGACGCGCTGTCTTAAGAAGGCAGCCTCTATCCTCAATGACCTCCACCACCCATGCCCTCTTCAGGAGCTCCCTGACCAACTCACTTCCATTCATCCTGAGCCACACCACTTGGCTTCACATTGGAAGGGAGAAAGCAAAATCTTCTCATGAAGGCATTTACAAACTTAAGCCAACTCTCCGGTCAGGGTCCAAGCCACCCATGCCTCTTCTGTGCCACTCTGCAGCTCTGGTGCCAGTCAGCAATCAATTCCTTGTCAGGAGTCGAGCCATACTTGCTCATCCAGGTTGGCCCTTCATTATAGGCCCTTATTTAAATTTTCCTGACCTCTGTGGACTAAGTTAAGGTATCTGAGATCATCTAGGCTGCAGTTCTAGTGCAGATCAAACCAAGAAACACACTGCTAGGTCTATGAGTTACATCTGGGAACAGTGAAGATGGATGCAAAATGGAAGATACATTATACAAAAAATATTAATATTAAAAACATTAAAACCAAGCAAAGTAGTTAATGTGAGGGTTAGAATTCAATGTAACCCAAATTGAAATTCAGCTGGAAGACAACCTTCTCTGCTTGCTTTTTTCAGATGAATTTTAACTGGAACAATGTGCTTTAATAGTTGGTGTTACAGGGAGCTTTGACTCAGAGGTAAGTCGCCATGTTCTGGGGAAGTTTGCCAGTGAATAGACAACCCCCACAGTTATTAAGCTCTCTGAGTGTCAATACATACCTACTCCCTCTTTTGGACTGAGCACCAGAATTTATTGTCATGACTATAGCAAGAAATTCCTTGTTCTGCAGCAGCTTTACAGTGCAAATAATGCTATAAATTACATTTAAAAATAAATAAATTAGACCAAAAGAAGAGAAAGTGAGGAAGTGTTTGAGCTTCATTGTCCATTCAGGAATATGACAGCAGAGAGGAAGAAGCTATCCTTGTGTCGCTGGGTGCTCATCTTCATGCTCGTGCACCTCCTTCCTAGTTTGTGTTCTCCTGATTTCCCCCTGAAGTCCACCATCAGCTCCTTAGTTTTGCTAAATGCTGAGTGCAAGGTTGTTGCTGTGACACCACTCAACTAGCTGATCTATCTCATTCTTTCCCTCCAGGGAAATGTACCAAATCTAGCCATTCTCAGTGACTTTATCAATGACTTTTTTTCAACATATTGTCGGATGTGGTTGTTCCAGTGTTCAACCAGATGCAATCTTCATATAAGACTGCAGCAGGACCCTTTATGATTCAGATGTACAGCACAGTAACATTCCCGTTGTGGCCCATGAGCCCATGCTGTGAAAATACACCAATTTACCTACAACCCCTGTGAGAGGAAACCAGAGCACCCGGAGGAAACCCACGCAAATATGGGGAGAATGTCCAAACGTCTTGAAGACAGTGGCAGATTCGATCCTGGGTCGCTGGCATTGTGCTAACCACTACATTAACCGTGCTGCCCTACAAAGCATCCCAGACTTACTGGAAGGAGGGCGTAATGTTCACACATAAGACAAAGGTTAGTCATTATCCCATGGTCTTTATGATACTTTCTCATTATGACCCCACAGATGATACCTTAGGCATCAGATGCTGAACTAGGGCCCATCCACGGAATGCATTAGGGTGTTTGGATGTTCTTGAGCAGCGTGGTCTGGTTTCCAAATGTCGCCTTTTGTTTTCTCAGTATATTCGATATACAAGTAAACCTTGTTTAGAAGGAGGGGTTTGATTCAGGGGGGGTGCTTTTTTTTCTTCTGAGATATTTTGTAATATGAATTTGATCGAGAGGAGTATACACAACTTACACTATGTAAGATTTAAATATTATTTGACAAGTCTTTTCAATCTATGTATTGGATTAATATGTGTGTATTATTTTTATTAAGCTCAATAAATATATTTTAAAAAGAAAAAGATATTGAAGAAGAGAGCACTTAATGGTGTCTGTCCCACTGGATTCAATACCCGTTGCTTCACTGCAGGGGTATTTTGGATGCAGTCCATGTGATCTACGGGAAGCACCGTTGCACTTTGATACCTCGTCTGTCAATAAAGAGAAGCACCACAGAGTAACTCACCCAAGAGTCTTTGAAAGGAAGAAAGCCAGGAGATGGAGTTTGCCTTCTATCAAGGCCAGCATCTTAATTTTTTTTAGATATCCAAAACACAGACCAAAAAAAGTAAAATACTTGTAAATAATCAAAGAAAAAAAATAAAATCAATGATACTACTAAAGTGAAATATGAATAGATTAATGGATCTTTCTTCTCCTAATCTCCAGGAAGGAAATCCCTATGTAGTTGAGTGGGGAGGTTTGGCTGGCTTGAGATCACAGAGGTGAATTCCCTATTGTAACCTATGGATTCTGCTCCCATTCACTGCAAGGGGTCCAGTGATGGAGCGGACTGACAGATGGACTACAGGATGAGAAGTTTAAAATTGGGACCTTGCCAATATTGGAGTCCATCTACCCTGGCGAGTTACTATAATCATAGAGACATGGAATGATTCAGTCTCATTCCATCTTCAACCATTGAGCTTCTGACTAAGTTCTTCATAGAATCTATGCTTTCTTATAACAGGGTGGGAGAGACTGTTCAGCCATCAAATCTCTCCCTGTAATCTATACTCACCACATTCCCATAACAATTGTACAAGCCTACACATGGCGAAATTTGCAGCGGTCAATGAACTTGAGAAACTGCGCGATGCATGAAGAACCCTGCAGAAGCTTGTAGTCACAGCAAACAAGCATCAGTTCCACACAGACAGCACAGGATAGCAGAAATGAACCAGGGTCACAGAGTTATGGTGCAGCAGCTCCATTAGCTATGCTACTGCACTGTCCCACATGGTATTTTAATCTGCCTAGGGTGGTAATTGCTTCAGAAGTGCTATTCAACCCCCCCCCCCCACAACTTATTATCTTCTCTTGCACTTTGTCATGTAAATCTAACATCACAGCAGACAAAACTAGAATGCCCATTATGAATTCCATACCTAGTCCTTAAAATGGGTTGGTAAAAAGTATTCCAGTCCCATTGAGAATCAACTCATGTCTAAGAAAAATGCTGAAATCTCATCCCGTGACACTGATCTTTCAATATCCTGCACCGTTCTCAGCACTTCCTGGTGAAGATACATCTAGTTTACCTGCTTTAGTGTGGATCTGGCACCATTCACCCCATTTAACGGATGTTAATGAGCTGGATAAGAACTTGGCAGGTGGATCCTGAGGAGGCCAAGACAACCCTTGGGCTGCACCAGAACAAATAGCTACTTCCCAAATTCAGGAGCCATGGAATTCTGCTGGCTGGAATTTATTGTCGTATGAAGGCTAGAAATAGAGAGAACATGAGAAAAGTTTAGCTTCTTACAATCCTGCTGGAAGATTAAACATAAGGCTGGGAGAGAACTTGCAATTCCATTTTAAATTTATAAATGTTTCTCTTGTCATCGATTGTTGCCCAGCAGAAGTTTTAAATGGGGTGAGAAATCCTGGGCTGGTTATGTCCAAATTGTACGTAATTTTTTATGGAGTGGCGGCTAAAGTTACTCAGTCGCAGTACAGTTTCATTAAACTCCAACGGGTTTTGCACCTCCTCACATAGTAAGAGGAAAATCGCAGCACTGTGCCCAAATTGGACCATCCTGAACATGTGTGTTAAGGTGAGTGGATACTTCTTCTTTGGCTTGGCTTCGCGGACGAAGATTTATGGAGGGGTAAAAGTCCACGTCAGCTGCAGGCTCGTTTGTGGCTGACAAGTCCGATGCGGGACAGGCAGACACGATTGCAGCGGTTGCAGGGGAAAATTGGTTGGTTGGGGATGGGTGTTGGGTTTTTCCTCCTTTGCCTTTTGTCAGTGAGGTAGGCTCTGCGGTCTTCTTCAAAGGAGGTTGCTGCCCGCCAAACTGTGAGGCGCCAAGATGCACGGTTTGAGGTGAGATCAGCCCACTGGCGGTGGTCAATGGGGCAGGCACCAAGAGATTTCTTTAGGCAGTCCTTGTACCTCTTCTTTGGTGCACCTCTGTCACGGTGGCCAGTGGAGAGCTCGCCATATAACACGATCTTGGGAAGGCGATGGTCCTCCATTCTGGAGACGTGACCCACCCTGCGCAGCTGGATCTTCAGCAGCGTGGACTCGATGCTGTCGGCCTCTGCCATCTCGAGTACTTCGATGTTAGGGATGAAGTCGCTCCAATGAATTTTGAGGATGGAGCGGAGACAACGCTGGTGGAAGCGTTCTAGGAGCATGTGTGTTAATGGCTTTGACCTGAAACATTGACTATCCATTGCCTTCTATGGGGGCTACCTGACCCGTTGAGTTCCTCCAGCATTTGGTACATTGCTCCGGTTTTCCAGCATCTGCTGTCGCTCTGGTTTGCCTTCGTATTCTGAGTGTCACATCTCACTGTGGATTTCACCTCCCCATGAATCTCTTTTAAAGAGGGAAAATAAAAGAGGGAAGACTAAACAGGCCCATATTCTTCATGATACCTTTGGAAAGAGTAACAGTGATAGAGGACCATTAACATGGGATAGGTACCACATACAATGTAATCTGAGAGATTAAAATAAGGGAAGGGAACCCATAAAATGACCTGCTTGGTTCTAAAGAGAATGACAACAGCACAATACTGGTCTTAATGGAGCAGACTTAACTGTGACTTTCAGTGAAATATATGGACCCACAGTGCCACCTACATATTTGGCTTCAAACTGCACAACCCCTTCAGAACTGCTGTGTGAAGAAAGCACGACAGCTTTCCGAGAAGAATAATGAAGAGAATATCTTCCCAGGGTTTATCATATGCCTGGCCTCTGCTGGCAGGAACCCATATTGTACAGGCCACACCCATGACATCCTCAAAGAACTCACCGATGGAAGCAAAGTCCAGGAGCAAACTATCCGCTGAGAAGTTTCCCACCTTCCCTGAACCGTATCTGCACCGCCACCACAGGAGGAATGGGAGAGACAGAAAGAACAGCTTTGAAAAATAACACCTTTGTTATTGCAAGTGTTAGTAATGAAGCTGAATTTGCAGATGGCCCCATGGTTTCTGCAGTCTTCACCAAACACAGATGGAAAATGGACCCTTTGAACTGTTCAAAAAAAAATCTGTTAACGCAGCTTTCTATGGGGTCTGAGAAACGGCCCTCAGTAACTTCAGTCTGCCTGATTTTCAGGGGCAGGTGCTGACGGAAAGTCTGATTTTTACTTTCCCTTAAAAGACAGATGTACTCATAAAAAGGCTGCTGAGTAAACAACGATGAAAGCAAGTTTGAATGTAATTTGTTTTTTTGCTTCATGCTTTTCTTGTTCATGTCTCAAGCATATAATTGAACCAAAGGGGAGTGGTGGCCTGACTTTGAAATGACACTCAAATGGGGAGCAGAGTTGAGAGGATTTTCCCTTTAAGTTATAGAATTTTATTTTCTGTGATTGAAAGGAATCTTGATCGCATTTGATATTAACATTCCATTATGAGAGAAGTTCATTTATAATGGA
Organism: Narcine bancroftii; assembly: GCF_036971445.1. NCBI lineage: Eukaryota > Metazoa > Chordata > Chondrichthyes > Torpediniformes > Narcinidae > Narcine > Narcine bancroftii. The sequence goes on along the minus strand of NC_091477.1, from coordinate 114,274,944 downwards.
TAATAATTCAAGGATTTAAGGATTATTATTTTAAAGTCTGTAACAACTTCACATGCTGAGTCTGATGTTATTATCAGGTATTTTTTGAGCCGGCAATAATTTTTCTATTGGTCTGTCAAACCTACCACGGTTAAATCCCTTTTGGAGTTATACTTGGTTAATCAGTCTTATGATCAATTTCTCGGCGAGAAAATGAGGCAGCCTGATATTTCTGTGTCCCTGCAGGTCTCACAATCAGGCTGCAGATTTCCTGATTACAGACTACTGCTAAGTGTTCTGCTTTACATGAAAAACAGAACTAACCCATACCGAGGTCCTCGATGTTGTAAATGTGATGGATAAACGGATAGAGAGACTCTGAACTTGAAGGAGAGGGAGATGGAAAGGAAGCTAGGCGATGAGAGACATAAATGAAGAGAAGAGTTGCACAGAAAGAGATTGAGAAATAGAGATAGGTGGTGACCTGTAGGTTGGACTGTGACAGGATGAACGTGATCAAGTTGGAGAGGGCACAGAAGATTCACAATGATTGGAAGACTTCAGTTATAAGGATAGATTGGATAGGCTTGGTCTGTTTTCCCTGCAACAAAGGAGACTGAGAGGTGACATGACAGAGGTATATAAAATTATGAAGCATAGATAAGGCGCAGAGATGGGTGGAGAAATGGCAGACGGAGTTCATTCCGGATAATTGTGAAGTGACGTATTTTTGAAGGTCGATCTTGAAGGTGGAGCACATGGTCAATGGTAAGATTCTTAACAGTTTGGAAGAACAGAGGCACTTTGGGGTCCAAATCCATATTCCTTTCAAGGTTGCCATGCAGGTCGATTGGCTTATGGTACGCTGGCCTTCATTAGTCAGGGGATGAAGTTCAAGAGCCATGAGGTAATATTGCAGCTCTATAAAACTCAAATTAGTCCACACTTAGAATCAATCAGTTCTCGTCACCTCATTACAGGAAGAAGGTGGAAGCTTTAGAGAGGGTGCAGAGGAGATTTACCAGGATGTTGTCTGGAGTGTAGAATGTGCCTCATGAGGCAAGGTTAACAGGTTCTCTTTGGAGCAAAGAAGTAGGAGAGGAGACTTAAAAGAAGTTGACAAGATTATGAGAGGTTTAGCCAGCACCCTATTACCAGGGTGACAGTAACAAATACCAGAAGACATCTGTTTTAACGTGAGGGGAGCAAAGTTTAGGGGAGATGTCAGGAGTAAGTTTTTTTATTCACAGAGAGTAGTGAATAGGTGTCTGGAATACTTTGCCAGGAGTGGTGGTGGAGACTGGTACAATGGGGACATTTAAAAGACTCTTGGACAGACACATGGATGCAAGAAAAATGGAGGGTTATGGGTGTGAGGTGGGAAGGTTTAGATTGTGGAGTAGGTTTATATAGGTCAGCACAACATTGTGAGCTAAAGGGCCTGCACTTTGGTGGTTTGTTCTATGTAGTGTTAACTATCAGAGTCTGTTTCCAACTGTAAGGATATTTAACATTAGAGAGCACGGGTTTATGGTGAGAGGGAGGAGGTCTAAAGGGGACCTAAGGAATACAAGAGGAACAGTAACAATATTTCAGAAATATCTGGCCAGGTACTTTTATGACCAAGGCATAGAGGGATATGGATGTATGAAGGCGAGTGTAATTAGATAGGCATTATGGTGAAAGAGCTTGTTTCAGTCCTCAACAGCTCTACGACTATGGAAAAAGAGAAAAAGAGGGAGAGAGACAAGTGGCAAGAGATAAAGAGGGAAAAAAAAGTTAATATATAGATGGAGAGAAAAGAAAATAGAGAGGGAATAATAGAATGCAAAGGATATGGATCAACAAAGAGACAGAGATGGACAGAGAAGGATAATAAGATTAATGGAAAAAGAAAGATAGATTGAAATAGTGATTAAAATTAAGAGAAAAGTCGATATAGAGAGATGGGATGGATGAGAGGAGACAGACCACACTGCCGGAATTGATGGTCAGAAACAGAAATTTGCAGTTTTATTCATACCTGTGTGAACGACCACTGCCGGGATTTTGGGAGATTCTTCCTAACAGTAAAATGCTGCAAAGTCTAAGTAAAAAAGCACCAGTCGTAGCTCTTGGCTGATTTTCCCTACTGCTCATTCACACCTGCTTTTCCTTTTCCCTTCCCACTATTTCCCTCTTGGCTCAATTCCTCCCCGCCCCTGATTTCCATCTCCCCTCCCCACCCCACCCCCAACCTCTCTTTTCCCTCAGACCTGTGACATGGGTGCTGCGGCCCATGGGTTACAGCACAAATGTGTGACTCAGACCTTAACAACCAGCAAACCTGTGTAAAATGTGCAGATCAAGAAAGTCATGCTGACACGTTCTTAAGAAATTATGTCCTTATTCCATGTTTTTCTCTGGACGACCAGATTTGGCATCAATGCACTTTCTCATTTTTAAGCAATATTCCTTCTCCAAGGTCAATTTAATTGCCTGGTTCTTCTATTCCAAGCAAGAAGATCAGAACTCCATTCACATTTTGCCCTTGTGGACCGGAGAGATGAGAGAAAATGGTTAAAATCTTGAAGCCCGCAATATATTTTAAATGTTTTTTTAAAATTTAGACATACAGCATGGTAACAGCCCCCTTCCAGCCCACGAGCCCAGCCTGCATCCCCAGTACATTTTTTTGAAGGGTGGAAGAAAATTAGATCACCCGGAAGGAGATCACCCGCAGGGAGAGCATACAAACGTGCTGGATTCAAACCCAGGTCACTGGCCCTGTAACAGCGTTGCACTAGCCACAACAGTATCCATGCTGTCAATGTACTTTTACAATAACACTGGACAATGAAGATTTCGCTTCCTGAACACTTTTAGGTGTATTTTATGGATTTTGGGAATGCTGATCGCAAAAATCACCTTCAAATTTTCCTATCACTTGCCGTTTTTTTATAGATATAACCTATTTTTGTGATTTCCTGTCATATTGAACATGTACTTGCAGGACAAAGGAAAAAAAGACAATAAATGAATTTTGAATCTTAATGCATTAAGCACAATGGCTCTTCACATATCTTAGCACTACAACTTCCTATTATAATGCTCAGGTCTAGCTTTGAAATCTCATGTCAAGCATGGTGCATTGGTCACACTTTCAACCCTGATAGAAATGGAAGAGCAAGTCAATATCTCTGGTGACTTGAAGCTAAACTGTGGGCTTACACTGCATAGCAGTACTGAAGGAGTGCCACACAGCTGGAAAAGATGTCTTTCACATCTACTTTCCCCAATGAGTGTAAAAACCCACGGACAACTTTAAAGAAAAACAGCAAAATGTTCCCTGGCGCCCTGACCAAATTTAATCCTCAGGATATCATTAAAACAGATTATCTGGTCGTTATCAGATCACTATGGATCCTTGTTTGGTACAAATTGGCTGCTGTGTTTCATACACTACAACAGTGGCTACACTTCAAAAGCACTTAATTGGCTGTAACATTGCAAGTGCTTTGTTGTATCCTGTTGGGAAAGGCACCATATAAAAGCAATTTCAATATAAGTGCAATTCTGGCCACTTGTGGTTCCCTCATTTCTTTCGCCCCACTGTTGGTAGCTATGTCTTCAGCTGGTTAATCACTCACACCTATCTCTCATCCTTTAGGACTCTTTATCCACCTGCCTCACCGCTCACCTGCCCTATTAATATCTTTATTGATTTGCCAGCAACTCATTTTGTCTGATTATATTTCTGCAAAGTATCTCTGAATACTTTGCGATGTCGACAGTGTTATATAAGAGTTATCATTGTCCGTGGTACATTTGCAATTGGTTGAAGCATTTCAGCTGCTCTCCTTTTTGGTAACCAACCAGGACACATACTTAACAACGTAGTGGTCATATAAACATTTAAGCGGCCTGGGTCTCTTTGCAGAACATCATTAGAATTTTTATTGGCGATAGTAGCAACAAAAAAAAAGTCAAATAGTAGCTTCTAAATGCCTGCATCTGCCCTGCTCACCGCATGGCCAAAAGAGTCATGTAATTCAGCATACCTGTAGCTAGTTTCAAGATCATTTATCACCATACTTTCTGTTCTGGGTAGATTGAGACTTACAAAACTCCAATGAGCCTTTATATTCTGGAAATATGGTATTATATGATATTCATTTTAGTAACAAGTGGCACGTTAGAATCCAGTGCCATCTATAAGGAATTTGTACGTTCTCCCCGCGCCTGTGTGGGTTTTCTCCAGGTGTTCTGGTTTCCTCCCACCCTTCAAGTTATGTTGCTCATGCAAAACTGATAACCAAATTAATAAATTCAGATTTTATTTTAACAACCATCGAAGTTAGTTTTGCACTCATAGACCTCATTCTCTTCAAACAATCAGGACCTCAAGATGCACTGACCATGATATCGCTTTTCCAGCATTATCACAGCACATGAACAATAGAGATGTGAACAAAGAAGAGAAATCTCACTAAAGATGTTGAAACATAGGTAATGGGATCTACACAATGCAGAAATGATATAATTCAGTGTTGCAAATGTGGTTGGGTTGATACCTGATCCTGTTATTGATTTGTACATATTCTCCAAGAGACAACAATAAGAAGGACAAAGTATAGTTGGTCATTTCTGGACATACACATGGCAGATGGAATTTAATGCAGTGAAGTGTGAAATGACAGATAGAATAAGGAGAGACAATTTAGACTAAGTGCCTTAGTTCTAAATGGAGTTCAGAATCTGAGAGAACCAGGTTTACTGTATATGCACGTTAGAATCGAGTGCCATCTATAGTGTCATCTATCAGTGTCATTGAAAATAACAGGGCATATTGAAGGACCAGTTAGCAAAGCAAAATGGATCCTGTTATTCCAAAATAGAGCCACATAGAACAAGCGCAGGGAGCTAACATTGAATGGGGAGAAATAACTGGTTCAGCCATCATGGAAATATCGCATCCCATTTTGGTCACACATTTTAGGAAGGATGGAATGGTTCTTAGAGGGCATAAAAAATAAATTGATAGCTCGCTTCAAAGAATGAGTGATGTCAGCTCTATCAGGTAGACTTGAAAAGCTGATTTATTCTTTCGTCTTGGGGCATAGATGTGTGCCAGGAAATTTAATAGAGGTGTATTAGTTCATCATTCCGATTCTGTGGATAGAGGGAAGCTGATCCCATTACATATGGACCAAGAACAGGGGGACACAGATTCAACATGACGGAGAGTGCATGGAAGGATCTGTGAGAACAAATTATTTTACTCAGGAGTTCTGAACTGAAATCCACCACCTTTATGGAAATTCTTGAACTGAATCGGCAAGGTGGAGGCTGGTAAAATAGGACATTTAAAAGACTCAGACAGGCACATGGATGCAAGAAAAATAGAGGGTTATGGGTGTGCAGTAGGGAAGATTTAGTTGAGTAGGTTTATATAGATCAGAGGTGCTCTTTGATTTGTAAAGGATTACTTAAGGTGGTATGTGAGTGGAAAGAAAAAGTATGAAAACCACTGTTTTAATCGTACCTCATTGACTTGTTCTGTGGAAGGTTTCATAACTCGAAAGGAAATGGGCCAATAACAATTTTTCTCAAGCAAAATATTTCAGTAACAATTGGGTCTAGAGCAATAAAAACACAAAATGCAGGTCAAACAGTGTCCTTTATGTAACAAAGGCAGAGATAGATAACTGATGTTTCAGGCTTGACCCCTTCTTTCATCAAAGTATAAGAAAATCCCAACGAGTGTCAGAACAAAAGAGTGGGAGAGGGAGGTGGGGGTCTAGAGCCAATAGTTCTCAACCTTTTTTTTTCCCCGAAGACCCAGCCTCTACCCCATACAGGAAGTGATCGAATTAATTTTGAGACAGAACATATCACAGACAAGTAAAAGTAAGGATAAAAATATGTGGGGGAATGTAGGGTATAACATGACATTTTTTAATAAATTGTACCTACAGCTTTATGACCATATTAAAGTTGGGAGAAAGTTGATGTAAAACTCTTAATGTATACAATGAGACTTAGTTTTTGACATAAGGCATATCCATGGCTGACTCTAATTGGATGGGGTCCTGTTAATTACTGTTTGTGGTTCACTCTATCTCATCCCTGAGATTCCTTTTCTTGTGGGCCAGGAAGAATTTCTACTGATCAGTCATGTAAAAAAGCTGTACACAAAGGAGAGAAATGTAAACAAGAAAGAAATGCAAACAAATTGTGCAACACAGCAAATAAATATTCATTTCAAGCATTTATTTTATCAAGTACCATTTCTCTTAATTATTTTTCAACCGTCTATAATTGATCAAGCCTTCTCTTTTTGTAAAGTTAAAAACAATTGTCTCTTTTTCAGATTTGTTTATAGCTACCATCTTTTGAACAATTATCCAAAAATATAATATAACCTAAATTGATTTTTTTTAGATTCTTCCAGTTAGAAATTTTCGGAATACTATACTGCCCATTTTTCCAACATTGAACCAACTGATTTGATTTAAACTTTTTTTTTCATTTGAGCCTTGCTCATATGGCTTTAATAGGTAACATTTATAATAAGTTATTAAAATTTCAGTCAAATTCTAATGACAACATTAAAATGACCTGGGAACAGGAACTTCAGCTACATCTTCCAGAGAAATCATGGACGAAGATTTTTGGATTGGTTAATGCCTCTTCATTCTTTGATTCAGTTTAAAGTGGTCCATCTGGCTTATATGTAAAAAGACAAATTGGCCCATATTTTTTCTAACATTAGTCCTATTTGTGATAGATGTAAATCAGAAGTGGCTCATGCACTATGTTAGAGAGGCATTGGATAGATAGTTTTAAGACTTTGTCAGCTATACTGGTTATCAGTTTGCAACCTAACCCATTGACTGCTCTTTTTGGAATTATTGTTCCAGAAGTGGGACGGGTTTCTACTTCCACACATTGGGTTGTAGCCTTTTCTATATTGTTGGCTAGAAGAGCTATTTTATTTAAATGGAAAGATTCTAATCCACCTACTTTGACTCAATGGTTCTCTCAAATTATGTCATGTTTAAGTTTGGAGAAAGTTAGGAGTCGTACATTTGATACTTCTGTTAAATTTGAAGAGATTTTTAAATTATTTCCACATGACTTAGTTAGCAAAATTATTTTCCCTTCTGGACTATATTTAATTTCTTTTCTCTTTGTTGGTGAAGACCAGATAATTATTTTTTTTATTAATAAATTCTCAGGATAGGCTTCCCAGTTTTTTTTTTGTTTGTTTGTTTATTTTTCTTTGATTAGGTGAGGTTTCATATAATAATTTTTTTTCTTTTTTTGAAGATTTCAGTTTGAGAAGGTGAGAACATATTTGCTAATTGTAGTGTAATGCAATATGTTATAATCATATGATGTTATGTAGCGATTTTTTTCCCTTCTTCATTATGTACTCCAGTTCTCCTCATGTATTGTTTAACTATAATATGATTAATAAAAAGACTGAAAAAGAAATAAAATACATATTCAATAATAAATAATGTGTAAAAGTAAGACTCCTTGAATGAGTCCCTGATTGAGTTTGTTGTCGAGGAGTCTGATAGTGGAGGGGGAACAGCTGTTCCTGAACCTGCTGGTGCGAGCCTTATGGCACCTAGACCTCTTTCCCGATGGCAGCAGCAAGAGCAGAGCGGGTGCTGGGTGGTGCGGACAGATAGCTGCTGCTCTCTGACTGCAGCATTTATGTTGACCTTCTCGTCAGACTCCTCAACCCATTTAAGTAGGGACCCATTTAAGGACTCATGCTTATGCGCACTTTATTGATTATTTTTCTCTCTGTATTGCACAGTCAGCTTGTTTACATTTATTTATTTGTTTCCATGTGTACATTGAGTACATTTTTTGTTGCACTGCCAATAAGCAGTAATTCTGCCTGGCTCACAGGAAAAAGAATCTCAGGTATGTCATTAATGCACTCTGACAATAAATCTGAAATCTTAATTTCCAATGAGTGGCTGCAAATTAAATGTAAGATCCTGCACCTCAAATCAAAGGTTTATTTCAACTTCTATTAAAGTTGAAAGAAAATTTCTGATACTTGTGAAGGGAATGTGGAAATGACTTGAATGAACCCAATGAGAAGCCACAGAAGAGTTACTGTGAGCAAATGAAGGAATAAAGCAATGTCATACAGGACTGGATAAATAAACATACCACTGTATGAAGTGAATACAAAGAATTACGTTCATTGCATCCTCTTCAGAGAAGACCAGGATACAAATAGTTCTCATAAGAAAAGAAAACGAACTCATTAAGAATTTTAAATGTCATGTATTTATAAGTGTCAAAACTTGCTTTGTTTTATTTGACGGGTGCGTATATATGGGCCTGAATTGTTAAAACTGAGCTCATCAATTCTTCTGAAACTAAAGCCAATGCAGATTCATGTAAAAATAATCCATCATTCTCATTTTCTGGAGACAGCAATCCTTTGATAATATGACTTTCTATTTCAGAAATGAGTTGTCGCCAGCACTACTTCTTCAGCGATCACTTTAACACCCCACAAAACTTGACAGGTGTAGGAAACAGAATGCAGAATGACGGAAAAAGGAATTGGCATTTAGTAGTGGCTGACAGCAGATTCTCAGATCTGATTGGTTCAAATGCAGGAATGAGCAAGTAGCCAAGGGTGCTGTGGTGCTCCTCTCAAATGGCTGAACAATTTGAATGATTTAGACAGTGAGAGTAGTTATCGGTGCCTCGCGACATTTCCACTCACAGAGCAAAGGCATGGTGAAATTTCACTCTTGAGCATTCGCTTGATGAAAGCAATCTATTTTCTTGACTAAGACTCACAAACAGGACTGTTAAGCACCCATTGCGGATTACCAAGCTGAGACACATTAAAAGCCATTGTTGGAATTGTCCCTTTTGAAAGGGCTGAAAAAGCAAATAGAAAATATTGGAAAGGTTAAGATTTATCAAATTGATGAAAGAGAGTAAAACCATTCATTCACAAAACATTCTGTACACGTGAGACAGAATAATATTCTTCAGCCACGCATTAAGAGTACTAAATAATTGCCTCATGGAACCATGACAGGTATTGGTTAAATAACAGTTGTTTTGACACCAACACATTTTTCTAGTGTAGGATGAATCAATGTTTGCACTGATAAATAAAAGGTTTTCTTGAAGAAGCATCAATAAATGGACAAGAGCTTCTTTACAAAAAGCTATGAAGGGAAATGAATTCTTTTTAGAGCAGATGCATTCATTTAACGACACGCACATCAATGGACGATTATTTGAATTGAATCCAGTGAAGGGAGTCCTCAGCAATGTGGATTTTCTGAGTTTGTATTGTGGTGAAGATTACTTTCTGATGAAATCAGCATCATTTCATTTCTGTCCATGCTTATTTTATATATTGTTTTACATTTAGACTTGCAGCACAGTAACAGGCCCTTCCAGCTGATGAGCCCGTGCCGCCCAAATACAGCAAATACAAACCCCGTACGATTTTGAAGGGTGGAAGGAAACCAGAGCACCTGGAGGAAACCCACGCAGACACGGGGAGAATGTACACGCTCCTTACAGACGGAGACAGATTCCGTCCCGGCTTGTCGCTGCTGTACTAGTGCCGTGCTAAGCGTTCGTGGGCCCGACTCTACTGGTGTCGTACAAGCTCAATTAATTTAAGTAAAAACAAATCAAGATAATTTCAAGATGATTTTCCAGCCCACATTTGCAGATCAGGAGTATTCTTGCAGGTCAAGCATAAACACAGCATCCAACCTGCGCAACAACTGTTAGTTTTATATTTGAACTCTGAGAGAGCGGGGCTGACTTAAGTGTTGAATTGTCTCCTCATGATCAGAAAAGTTCACAAAATAACTCGAGGGCAAGGCCTGGCATCATTCAGGCTCCTTGGGAGTCTTAGTCCTGATATTTAAATCACACACAGCGGATGATAAAAGTGACAAGGAAGCCACTGGATCTCAGCGACCTTCAAGGCAGGTTTACTGAGGGCACATCTCATGTGCCCACATGAATTAGATATGTCACATAAGCCTTATTTGGATGCTGATGTAATCCTACAATTCATTTGTTATGACTGGATTCACCTTAGAGTTAAAGACACAATTTTGTGTGAATGTAGCCATGCTTTTCTAGCTGATGCATACGTGTAACATGTGCATGGTGTAATTAGAGCTTAATATGCCAGTGAAGTGTTTTTGCAAAGAATCCACCTGCGTTTACTCAGAACTGAAAGAAAGTGTTCATAACAAATTGGTGACATGCATAAAAACAGGGGAAATCTTTCAAGGAAGGATGAAGGTTTGCACTGGTTTTGAACCCACAGCTGTCATTCACGGTTAGAACATGCCAGTGGCATGTTCGTGGGGATTACCCTCATAGAACAAATGTGGACTCAGAAATAGCACTGAATGCGAATCTCAGATGATGACCAATGTCATTTTCCAGCAGAGGTACTGACCCAAATTTGTGTGTGTGCCCCAAAGATGAGGAAGCCCAGGACACTTACAGCAAAGACGGAAACGTGGTAAAGAGACTGCATCACTGATTAAGTGAGTTGTAGACATTCAACTAAACAGGCAGTTGAAAGGCAGGAAAACATTGTTCTGGTGCCACATCATTAGCCTTGGTGGAAGAGGAATTAAGAGAAGAGTTCTGGCTTGGGCTAATTATAATGAAAGCCTTGATCGATAAAATCAATTCATCATTATAAATAAACAACTTAGTGGGAAGTGATGGTAATTAAAATAATATTCATATACAAAGAGATGATCAGTGTAAATTTAATAATCATTTTTCTGACAGAAATGATTCCGAGCACACGCTTTTTTCAACAAATATTTTAACACTACGGGACACAGAATAAGTTTTGTTTTGTAAAGTAACACAAAAGCTGCAGGATCATTGCGATCGTGAACCATTAAAAATCATGGGGAAACTACCAACTAGGAATCAAAAATCATACATGGTCAGTATGAGTGGAGAATTGCACACAGACTATCACATTCGATCTTGTATGCAAAATTGTGGGAGGAAACTGAGAAATGCTAAAGACTTGTGTCTAACATAAGGTACGACTATTGTTGCAATTCACAGTGATCGTGTACTGAAGGATGGTGACATTTTTGAGAGCTGCCAGTGTGGCATTCAAAATAAAGCTTATCAGTGTATCTTAGTACACCATCAGACTCCTAAACAATAGACTCAACCAGGGACTAATTTAAGGACCTCTTACTTTGCGCATCACCTGTCATTGAATATTTTTTTTCTGGATTTGCTCAATCAGTATGTTTACATTTCTCTCTTGTTCACACATATCTTTCTTCTTGAGGACAGTTAACAGTTAACAATAAATCAAAATTCTGCCTGGCTTGCAGGAAAAAAACAATCCCAAGGTTGTGTGATGTCATGAATGCACTCTGACAATACATTTGAAGTTTGAACTCTTGGGACTGTGACAATTAACAATTCGATTGAATTCAATTCAATAATGAAAGACAAAGCAGAATCCAAACCTTGTTAGTGCAACTGGTGAAAATTGCCGTTACAGCATGTCAATTCGAGTCAAAAAGTTCCAACTCTAGAAAATAAGCAGGCATCCACAGTTTGCAAATCTAAAGCCCAGAGAGCTAGCCAAAGTGATGTGAATTCTTCACTGAAGAGAAGTTTCAACAGCAAAATTCCACAGACAGGACTTCTACATTATGCTGACGCCAGGGAGTCAATGGAGAATTGGACATAAAGACTTTGTGAGAACAATGTTGCCACATATTTTGACTTCAAGACAAGAGCATGGTTAAATTGGTATGAATATTGATACAGCAGTAGATTGATCAAGTGTGGGTAAGGATGCACGATTGATTAATTTGTCCCAAGTACCACTGGAAAAGAGCATAGTGGACTTGTAATCATATTCAGTCACAGAAATGAGAACTTTGGGCAAGATGAAAAGTTTAATAGAAGGACCAAATATTGACAAACAAGCATTTGCTGAGAGAATTAATTTGGTTCAAAATTAAACTTGTAAGATACTATTAGAAAAACATGTAGAAAAGGTACAGGAGACTAACACTGATATTACAGGTCAGAATTCCTATATTCATGTTAAACCAGGTGCAAAACTAATCTTCAGTAAATCTTGACTAGATTTTAAAAAAAATAATTAGATAAATTAGAATGAAATACAGAGTGAATGAAAAATACTAATTGCAGTGGTACTGTACCTAGAGCGGACAAGACTTTTCGATGGTGTGGTTGATTACAAGGTGACTCAATCTAACAAACTATTAGCTGCTTTGAAACATTCTTGTTCTGAAGTTGACAATGCTAGGAATATCTGTATTGAATGTGCACAGGTGGGCCACTCTTTGAGGTGTACATAAATGAATATAAATATTTGAAACAATATGAACAATCAGACACAGAGAATCAAAGCAAGATCTTCACATTAAAAGAAGTGAAAGTTGATTTGTCCATTTACACTAATACATGAGACAAAAAGAGCAAAGGCAAAATGCGGAGGAGCTGCTGGAGAATATATTAAATAAATTATTCTAATACAAGGAAATGAGAAAGCTTTTAAAAGGAGGAGAAAATGAAAATACTGCAGATGCAAAAGCAAAAGCAGAAAAGAATCTGAAAACATTCAGCACATCACACACCATTTTGTGGTAGGAGAAAGAGATCACCCTTCAACTCCTGGATCAAAACTGACTCGACACACAATACTCCATCATTTGTAAAGTTGCCACAAAACATCCCGTCTCTCATGCCCTCTTCAACATCTTACTATGTTGTTACTTTCAGGGAACCATGGACTTAGATCCCAAGGTCTCTCTGTTCATCAACATTCCTTTGTACCCAACTATTTATTGGACATGTCTTACCCATTTATATTTCCAAAAATGCAGTTATTTGCACTTGTCAAGACTAAATTCCATCTGTGAATTTTCTGCCCAACTTTCTAACTGATCTATATCTTTCTACATCACAAATAAGCAAGGCCCCAGTACCAATCCTTGCAAAACACTGCTCATCACAGACTTCCATTCAGGAAAATATTCTGCCACAACAATTGATCACCAATCATCAAGCCAATCTTGGAACCAATTAGCCCGCTTATCTCGTGTGCCTTGTGGTTCTGCACGAACCAATCATATTATCAAACGAGGTCAATAAAAATTGACCTGAAGAAATGGGCATTACAGGAAAGCTTCATTTTAAGAGAGTCGTGGATCAGCAAGCTTGTGAAATTATAAACAATGCTGCATTCTTCAACAGGTTATACTCCCTCTGAGTTACTAAAGGACTCTTCACAAATAGATAGGATGGGAAAGAAAGCATGTGGTATGCTTGCCTTCATTGGACTGTGCATTGAGTATAAAATTAAGGAAATCATATCGAAGCTATGTTAGGTTAGACCACACTTGGAATTCTCTGTGTAATTCTGTTCACTCCATTACAAAAGGATGTGGAGACACTAGAAAGGGCACAAAAGGTATTTACTAGGATGTTGCTTGGTTTAGAGGGTATGTGGTGGAACACTGTATTGCAGTTATTGTACAGGTTGGCCCGCCCCCGACACTGTAACTCCTCCCCCTCCAGGATTCCTGTTAAAGGCGGAATTGCCCAATCTCCTCCCTCAGTATTGTCTTAGAATCAGGCCAACAGCTTGCAAGATATGACAGTAAGTTTATAGTGATTAAAGTCTATTAATCTTGACTTCGGGTCTGTCAGGTCTAATTGGTAGTGCTACATTGGAGAGGTTGGACAAATTTAGGTTGTTTTCTCTTGAATATCAGAGGCTGAGATGTAACCTGACAGAAGTTTATAAAATCATGATAGAGTAGACAGTCAGAATCTTTTTTTCCAGGGTAAAAATATTATACACTAGAAGACATGCTTTTAAAGTGAGGAAAGATAAAAGAGATGTGAACAGCAAGTTTCATTTCAGAGAGTCACTGGTGCCTGGAACAGTTTGTCAAGGGTAGCGATGGTAAGCAGATATAATAGTAATGTTCAGGATTCCAGATAGACACATGGATATACAGGGAAAAGAGGGATAGATTAATTGCAAACAACAAAGTTTTAGAATAAATTGGGCGTCATGTTTGGCTCCAGACATGAGCCAAGAGGCTTTCTCCTGTGCTGCAGTGCTCACTTTTCTATTTATGACCCAAGTGAAGCAAAGCAATAATTGAAGCAACATGTTAAAGTCTCATTGATAATACTTTATTAGAAATCTGATGCCCATAAATGGGATATTGTAATAAAAGAGGTACTAATGTAGTTCCGACAAATACCTTCTGCAAATATGAGACAAAATCAGAAATTTAAACTATTTAATTTCAGGAAGAGATATATCAAACCATGGAACACTACCACACAGAAACAGGCCCCTTGGGCCATCTAGTCTGTGCTGAACTTTTATTCTACCTAGTCCCAAAGACTTGCACCCAGGCCATAGCCCTCAACACTCCTAACATCCACTTACCAATCCACATTTTTTTTATATGTCGAATTTGAGCCCGTATTCACCCTTTCAGCTGGTCGTTCATTCTATACTCCCACCATTCTCTTCGTGAAGAAGTTCCTCTGAAAAGAGAATATCAAAGAGTTATCCAATTATCTGCACATTCCAAAGCGTTTGTCAGCAGAGACAAACTTTTATTGAATAAACCTTGATGAAGGGCTCGGGCCTGAAACTTTGGTTGTGTATCTTTGTCTTTGCTATATAAAGGTTATTATTTAACCTGCTGAGTTTTTCCAGCATTGTGATTTTACTTCAATCACAGTGCCTGCAGACATTTGTGCTTTACTCACGTTGAATTTTCAACAAGTGTCAACTTCCTCAGGTCCAGAAGTGTGAACAACATAAACAACACAAGTTCCTGGGAGAAGATCAGACTGACACAGAAAAACTGTGACTAGATCAAGTTTGTTAATATTGTGAATATACAAATCATTCTACAAAATGAACAAGTAGAGGAGTGCATGTAAATATACAAATGTTCAGGAGAAACTCAGCAGGTCATGCAGCATCCTTTGGAAGTAAAGGGTAACCAATGTTTCAGGGCTGAGACCTTCATGTTGGTTGAATCGTTCCTAAGAAGTCTACAGGAAAAATTAAAGAGACAAAAGAGTTAACAATGGAGTTAACATTGGTGCAACACAATGACTGAGATTTACAATTAATGTTTTCTTACATTGGCCATATAATAAATTAGACTTGCATTCATCCTAATTCCGAATCTCCCCATTCCATAAGTTGTTGCTCACTGTCCATTCAGCTAATTATGCCAATTCAAGTGAAAGTCCAGAAAAAAAATCTACCTAACAAGTTCAAGTTCATTTGTCATCTGATTGTAACAGTGCAACCCAACGAAACAGTGTTCTCCAGCCCAAAAACAGTGCAAACACACATAAAGACATTACACACATATCAACGAATGGTACATAAATATAGAACCTATATACATGTCTTATGTATATATATTAAAAATAAATATTATTAATAAATAGTAGAGTCACAGGGAGATATTTTAGCAATCACTCCGGAGTCTCACTGTCCATGGGAAGAAGCTGTTCCTCAGCCTGGTGGATCTGGCTCTGATATCCAGAAATCCACATCACTTATATTTTGCACTTTTTTTGTTCACCTGAGTCCTTAAGTTAACACAGGTTCAATTTGAAAATTGATTGGAATTCTATTCCCTTACACTATTAATATACTGTACCATCTAATCCAGCATCTTCACCCAACCTCACCCTCCCATTCACTCCAATCCCTCCCTTTGCACTCCTCTCAGTGTTTGGGACCAATAGACCAAAAAATCCCCTTCCATTACTGTGAAGAAACTCAGACCTTAACCAAAGTCACTACTTTGGTTTATTTCCTATCTCCAATGCATCTATGGAAGACTTTTCTTCCTTCACCACCATCCAGGGCTCCAAATAGCCCTTTGTGAGGCAAAGATTCTTGTGCACCTGCTCCAATCTCATCTACTGCAATCAGTGCCCCTAGTACAGCCTCTTCGACATCGCTGAGACCAAACACAGAATTATGGACTGATTCGAAAAATGGCCATCCTGAACTCCTGCCTGCACGCCATTCCTCTTTCCATTCCCACAAGGCCTGTCTGTCCTAGGCCTTTTCAACTGCCAGAGTGAGGCCTCATGTAAACCTCATATCCGACCAATCTGTAACGCAATGTATGAATTTTGAATTTTCCAAACTCATCAGCTTTTTCTGAGCTACTTTCATTTCCTCCCCCCCCCCCCCACCCACCCATTTTGGTCCCCTTTCCCACATATCTCCACCAACCCATCAACCACTCCTCCATCTCCATTTCATCTACAGAATCCACTACCCCTTTATTGTTTCTATCTTGTCTGATATGTCTTTCACCTTTTACCTAATAGTTTCCATTATCACCATCTCCACATCAGATTCAAGCATCTGGAATCTTGGTCACATCCCTCTATCTCCTACCCCACTCTGTGTGACTAATTTTCGCTCATCTGACCCCCCCCCCCCACCACCACCACCATAATTTGTTTCTATTGCTTCTTTGACTCTCCCTGTTTCACCAATCCCCAACTAGCCCCAGTCCAACTCCACTCACCCTGTTCACAGGCTATCTCCCCTCTGCACTCTCACTCTTGTTGAAGGGTTCAGACCCTGAAAGCTAACCATGAAATGTTGCAGCTTGACCCACTGAGTTCCTCTAACAGATTGGTTTTCTCACTCCAGATTCCAGAATCCACAGTCTCTTGTGTGTCACCAAGGAACGTCTAGTTTGTTCTAAAAGGCCAAGGTTGTATGCAAATGAGTATTTCATTAAAAATGTTTTCATGAAAATGAAATTTAAATTGTATGAATTCAATAAATGACATGATTTTCCAGAGCCACGAATTTTCACTTAAAATATGAGAGAAAGAGTGACAGTAGAGATTGGTGCAGCAGTTCTTTCTTTGGCTTGGCTTCGCAGACGAAGATTTATGGAGGGGTAATGTCCATGTCAGCTGCAGGCTCGTTTGTGGCTGACAAGTCCGATGTGGGACAGGCAGACACGGTTGCAGCGGTTGGAAGGGAAAATTGGTTGGTTGGGGTTGGGTGTTGGGTTTTTCCTCCTTTGTCTTTTATCAGTGAGGTGGGCTCTGCGGTCTTCTTCAAAGGAGGTTGCTGCCCGCCGAACTGTGAGGTGGCAAGATGCACGGTTTGAGGCGATATCAGCCCACTGGCGGAGGTCAATGTGGCAGGCACCAAGAGATTTGTTTAGGCAGTCCTTGTACAAGAGGTACAAGGTGTAGCAATTAGCGCGATGATATTACCATCAAAGCAACCTGGGTTCTAATCCGCCGCTGTCAACAAGGAGTTTATATGTTCTCCCCGTATCTCCGAGGGTTTCCTCTGGGTGCTCCGGTTTCCTCCCATGCTCAAAAACATATGGAGTTTGTAGGTTAACTGAGGTATTTGGGTGGTACAGGCTCGTGTGTAATATCTTTGTGTGTTTGCACTGTTTTTGGACTGGAGAACACAGGCTCATGTACTAAATTTCTAAAAATTATATATATTTTTAAAAAATTCCTCTCACACGTTCATAATTTAACGCCCCAATTAATGCCATTCAACTCCCTTTTAACAAGGACAGGAATTACCTTCTGTAACTGTGGTGCTGGTTTTCAATTGTCTCAGAACTGCACAGACACCTTAAAACTAACAAAACTGATGTAAGTAAATCTTGAAAATTTAAAGATTAGTTTCTCTTCATGAAAAATAGTTAACTAAAGATACCGAAAAAGAGAGACCAATACATAATTAAAAATGTTAAATGAAAGTGAAATGAGTAAACAAAAATAATTTGGTTATCTTTTTGCATCCTAATCTTGTACCATACAATTTCATAGTTCAAAAAGTTCTAAGTTCCAATTTATTCTCAGAATACATATATGACATCCAATACAAACCTGAAATTCTTTTTCCTGTGGGCCAGGCAGAATTTCTACTTTTTAAAAAATATATATATATAGATATATATATATAGATATATATATATACACACACAAGAAATAGAAAAGATAGAGAATCAAGAAGAACCCCCCCTAACATCCCTCCCCCCACTAACCCCCTACTACAAAGAAAAAATGTATAGAACAAGAAATTCACAACAGGAGAATTCCATATTATAAAACTTCTAATGTAAAGAGACCTTTAGGAGAAAGTGGAAAAGACTTCCATTTAAATATTCACACCTGCCCTTTGTGAATATGGGCACCATATTTTGCAAAATATATAGTCATTTTTTTCAAGTGATGAAGAACTCCAAACAGCCATTTTTGCCTTCCCAAATCTGTATCTGATTTCCAAGTTATAGCAATAAATTTCCTAGCTATTGCTAAAGCAATTTGTACAAATTTCACTTGATACATATGCAATTTTAATTTAGGTTTAACTCCTTTAATATCCCCCAATAGCAATAATATCGAATCCTGTTGGAATTTAACCCCTGTTATTCCTTCTAACAAATTACCTATTTCCATCCAAAAAGTATTAACTTTAGGACACTGCCAAATAGAAATGTACCGACCTCCAGTCCACATTTAAAGCAGAATTTCTATTTAAAAGTAATGGAAAAAAAACTGTACTCAAGAGAAAAATAAGTGTACAAAAGAGAGATATTTAACAAAGAGCAATCAAGCCAACTGTGCAATATAAAAATAAATGTACAATAATACATAGTGTGCAAAGCAAGAGTCTTTAAATGAGTCTATGACTAAGTTTGTTGTTGAGGAGTCTGATGGTGGAAGGGAAGCACCTGTTCCTGAATCCAGTGGTATGAGTCTTGTGGCCTCTAGACCCCTTTCTTGATGATAGCAGCGAGAACAGAGCATGTCCTGGATCTTGTGGATCCTTGATGATTCCTGCTGCTCTCTGACAGCAACATGCTATGAGATTTTCTCAATGGGTGGGGAGAGTTTTGCCTGTGATCTCCCTTGAAATCATGGGACTGCTGCATTAGATCCAATGGCGCCAGTTGGTAAAGCTCGTTGGCAATAGGTAATGGTACGGATTACAATGCCAAGTCTGCTACATGAATGCATGTGGTTGCTACAATTGTTTGTATCACTGACTTTCACCAACCACACATTCACATAAATAGAAAAAAATCCACAGCTGATCATCTTCACGGGTTATTTTCTTTTTGAAATAAGATCTGTTTTTATATTTGTATGTTATACATAGGTTGAACCACGTCCAAGACTGTGCTCGAAAAGGAATCAGTATGCACAGTAGAATATTTGAATATTAAGCTATTAAAACACATTGCACACATTCTATAAAATATGAAGATAAGTCACACGTTATGCTGTCTGTACAGTTTTCCACAATCCTTTAGTCCATTACTGCGGGATACAATTCACTGTAACTTCATTTCCTGGGCCTAATGAGCCCCATGGACCTGTCGTGATGCCTTCATTTCAAGCCATACCACTGAATGTAATTTTGTTTAGTGAGGCATCTGGGCAAAGATTCTGCAACACTCTCGCATTAACGTTGAAAAATTAATGGGTAGAGACAGTTGTTATGTGAAACGATTAAGGGAGGAACCATGCATACATTAAGTGGAGCAAAGGGAAGGAAAAGAACACGGCAAATGTACAAATGTTTTTCATGAGAGGGCTGTGTAATCTCATCTTAAGAGCATGTGACTATTTGCGAGTGCCCTGTCCATCCTAATGGTTGCTCATAGTAGAAAATGAAATTGATATTCTACTGAATATTAAAAGCAATTCTCAGAGACTGCAAATAACTGTCTATACGTTTCATGGAAGCAGTGAACACAAACAGAGTAGCTGGTTTTTTTGGACTGGTTCCAATATAATTATAGTTAGTCCCTCTAGTGACCAGTTGTGTTGGCAGTTTGAAGCTGTTTATATTTAGCTGCAGCCGTTCTTCAAGATACCAGTGGTGATACAAGGCTTTTATCCAACTGGAAGAAAAAACACAATTGCAGTTATATTCCACATGGAAATTACACAGAAGTAGGCAAGAGAATGTTACCCACAAGATATTTTAGAGTCATGTGATTCACCGATGCTTGTAGAAATTTGCATCTGTCACTCCTGCAAAAAAGACTTTTGTAACTGCCCAATTTTCATCAACTGTGTACCGCATGAAATATTTTTATTGAGGTTAAAGGTTCCTCATATTTTTCCACACAGAGTAATTGCCTGGTAATTACTATTACTGAATATCAATTATGATTCATGAAGGTGACATGTAACACACACCCTACCGACACTAATCCGTCATCACCACACTTCTGCATGCAACCATGAGGCCTGCAATGTTAACACTGACATCTGGAGCCAATTTGTGGGCTCAATAACTCTTCACTAAATTTCTTATGCATTGTGTGGATTATTAAAGAATAAATCTCACTGCCAGTTCCTCATTAGATGTAAAAGAAAATCAGTTAAAGAGAAATATGATGATCATTAATAAAGAACTGGTGAATTTCTCAAAGCTTCTTCAGTTCCACCAGCATCGTTACATCTAGGGTGCTGCGGGTGTCTTGTTTACACAGGGCCCAGCTACTGTTTGTTCATTTCTGACTATCTGTCACATTTTAAATGCCCTTTGCTTAAACAGTGAGTGATGGTGACATCTTTAGATAGGGGGATGGGAAGGCACTGATGTGAATCCATTTTAAGCTAAACAGTGCAAGGGAACTGAATTGAAATGATTGCTCAAGCACCCCTGGGTTAATGACTATCCCTACCTGACATTAATCCCGCTTCCTCTCACTGTCACACTCTGTAGGTTCCTTCCAAATGCTGTTCACAGTCTTATCTTCAGAGCTTTCTCTTTAAGCTAATACCACACACCCTTTGAAAAATTAAATATGTCATGAGAAAGAATATCAAAATTAATTAATTTTTTGTTGGATCAGATTGATTTGACTTAAGAAAAATGTGCACAGAACTCCCATCATGTAAAAACCCACCCTTGCTGAAGATTCCAAGTCATGCTGCCATAAGGTTCAAAAGCTGCCATCCATTCTCCTCCATGAAGCTGAAATGATCCTTTAAATAATTAGAATCAGAAATTTATTGTCATGAACAAGTCATGAAATTCGGTGTTTTGTGGAGCATCTCAGTGCAAACATTCGTATTAGAACCGTCTTACAACATAACTATTAAAAAAAATAGTGAACGAAAAGTAAGACAGTGTCTTTGGTTCATTGATCATTCAGGAATCTGATGGCAGCGGGGAAAGAAGCTGTCCTTGTGCCGTTGAGTGTTCGTCTTTAGGCTTCTGTACTTTTTTTCCCAATAGTAGCAGAGTGAAAAGGGCATGACCTGGGACGGTGGGGGTCTTTGAGGATAGAGGCTGCTTTTTTAAGAAACCGCCTCATGTAAATGTCCTTGATGGAGTGAAGTCTGGTGCCTGTGATGTCGCTGGCTGAGTTAACCAACGCTCTGGAGTTTATTCTTGTCCTGAGAGCTGGCATTCCATACCAGGCGGCGATGCAACCACCCAGAATGCTCTCCATGGTACACCTGTAGAAGTTTACAAGAGTCTTCGGTGACACACCGAATCTCCTCAGACACCTCATGAAGTATAACTACAGGAAAGCCTTCTTTGTGATTGCATTAACATGAAAACTCCAGATCAAATCCTCGGAGATGTTGACACCCAGGAATTTGAACTTCTTGACCCTATCCACTACTGAGCCCTCGATGAGGACTGGGTCATGTTCCCCTGACTTCTTCCTGAAGTCTATAATGCATATCAAGGCTGGGGTTACTCGATCCAGTCCTATAATTCAACTTGATCTTCACTGACTCTTTATTTCATTGACCCATCTTGATTTCACAATTCTTGCAAATAAATGGGCAGCACGGTTAGCAAGGTGGTTCGTGCAAGGCTCTTACAATGCCAGTGACCAGGACTTGGGTTCTAATCCCACACTATCTGTAAGGAGTTTGCGCGTTCTCCCCATGTCTGCGTGAGTTTTTCCCAGGGGCTCTGGTTTCCTCCCATTGTTCAAAATGTAGCAGGAGGTTGTAGTCAATTGGGTGTAATTGGACTCAAGGGCCAAAAGGGCCTGTTACCTGTCAAAAATGTAATAAAAGTTAAAAATTTAAATATCCATCACTCATAGTTTTCATATGGCCACCAGCTGACATGAACGGTTTTCAATGGACCAACACAGCCATTCCTTTGGCACAAAACTTATGGTCTCCAAATCAGCAATTATCCTAAATCCTCTGAGTGATTCTGAGACCTGGACCACCAGACATCTAAAGGGACTAGAAAAATACCACCAATGTTCTGTCTACAAAGTTCTCCAAATTTATTGGTAGGAAAAGTGAATTAATGTTAATGTCCTCTCCCAGGTCAATACATCCAGTCAGGTGGCCCTTGTTAGATTCAATTGGTTATGTTGGTCAGGACACATGGTTTGCATGCCTGCCTCACATATGAAATGACTCTTCTGATCCAACCCTTCCACTGGATGAGGTTACCAGTCAGACCAGTAGTTCTCAACTTTTTTCTTTCCATTCACGTACCACCTTAAGTAATCCCTTTCTAACTGATAATGATGGGAGAAAATTCTGGGCAGTGAAGGTAATACCAGACATGATCATCATTGGTGGCAACTGGGCATGCATATAAAAAACAAATATTATTCTTGAACCTCTCTGACCACAACTGAAGAATGTATCACATGTGAAAATTGTTGAAAATGAGTGGAACTAATATCGGACCTTGAGCATCATGTTGATGGAGAGAAGATGGGATGAGAACATCAGTGACCAGGACTGGAACTTATAGCATGCAGGCACACTTCTCAAGATAATTTTGGACATAAATATTACAGGCCATAACTGACAGAATATCAGACATAAACATCTCTGACAGCAACTGGAGTTTCGGAAATGAACAGTGCTGTTATATCGGGCTTGAACATCCCTGACAATTGATGGAGATGAGATCAGGCCTGAACATGGAGCATGACTGGAGATATCGTTGACCACTTTTTAACATTACTTTTTTAAAAAATCTGATCTTTACTGACAAAGCCCACCAAATTGTCCTTGAGAAGATGATGGCTGGACACCATCTTGATTCCGCTGCAGTCTTTCTGGTGAAGATATCTCGCAATGCTGTTGAACAAGAAGGACCAAGATTTCGACCCAGCGTTATGTGTGATCTGGAGGGGGACCTGCAGCAGAGGTAGTGTTCTCTGTCATCTGCTGTCCTGTCCACTTTGGTGATAGAGGTTACAGGTTTAAGAGATGCTGCCAAAGAATTTTGGTGAGTGACTGCAGTTTACTTTTATATAATGCACAACGACACCGACTGTGTGTCAACAGTGGAAGAAAGGATTGATTAGGATGGTTAATGGGATACCAATCAAAAAGATCTATCGTCCTTAATGATACTGAATTTCTTGAAAGTTAGTTACACTCCATGCCTGATTTGATGCAGACCATAAAATGAGATATAAGAGCAGAAGTAGGCCAATCAGCCCATCAAGTCATTTTATTACAAGCTGATCCATTCTCTCACTCAGCCTCACACCCTGACTTCACCCCATAACTTTTGTTGCCCTGACTATTCCGATACCTATTAACCTCTACCTTAAATATACCCAACGACTTGGCCTCCACAGCCGCTTGTGTCGTACCCTCATAGTCTTAAACTTAGCTGATATTTGTGAGACATCTCATGGTCCTGACAACTGACAAACAATTATTCTAGTGCAACCTCCTGCTGTGAACCAGCTTTGTACTTTGCATTGTCTGGTTACAAAGCCGTCCTTTTAATTTCAAAACGGATTTACTGCTTGTAATTTTAGGTCTTTGATGATTGGTTCTCGTTGGTATCAATGGCCACATATTTCGATAACTCCTGCACAATCCCTAACAAGATGACAAATAAAACCATCATCCTTTGTGAAAGGTACAAATCCAGCCATGGGAGGGATTTCCCATTCATAACAATTGACTTCAGTTTTACCAGAGCTCTGTAATGCCAGATTTTAAATTACCGGCCCACGAGCTCATGCCACACAATTACACCGAAATGACCTACCAGCCCCATACATTTTGAAGGGTGGTAGGAAACTGGACCCCTGGAGGAAACCCACGCAGACATGAGGAGAATGTACAAATCCTTACAGAGAGCGCCAGGTTCGAACCCAGGTCACTGGCACTGGTATGATAACTGTTGTACTATCCGTGCCACCCTTGATCAGATACAGCATCTGTCTCACCTCACACTATTTGGTCCATGTTTGAACCAAGACTTTGGTTAAGCCCAGACGTGTATGTGCAGGTTAAACTAAAATGGGTATGGGTGTGTTGACAACACTGTCAATGACAACTTTCTTGACTTTGCCGATAAATGAGAGGAGAGTGATTAGCTGGATTGGAGATCTCCTCCTTGTTGTAAAATGGGCCATTTTCCAGATATCGTAACTATACCTGTATAACTGATGATGCCCTTTGTTCTGAAGTTTCATTTTTCAATACGTCATCTGGAATGTTGTTTGGTCCTGAAGTCTTTGCTGCATTCAACCCTTTCAGTTGTTATTTAATAACACATGAAGTAAAGTAAACTGATTGAAGACTGACGTCCGTGACAGATTAGGAGAAAGCCGAGACGGATCATCTGCTTGGCACTTTGGTTGGACAAGCTTGTAAATGATTCAGCCTTTACTTTTGCTCTCACATGGTGGGCATGGCCATCACCAAGTGTGGGAATGTAGCTGGAGCTGCTTCTGCTTGTTTGTTGTCTGCCCACTTAACCATCGCTCCACCAATGATGTGGAAGGATGGCAAAGCTTCTGATCTGCTTTGATGTTTGTAAGATTGCTTAGCTCTATCGGTTGCATCTAATTTTTGTTGTCTAGGATGCAGATAATTATATGAGGCTGACACATTTTCATTTTAATTATTTAAGTCTTTCTGTACCATTCATTGTACTGGGTTGATCATCTGATATAATAGAAATTGTAAACATCAGGAACATTTATTGTGGTGATGTTCACTTCTGGTGCTCATTGTCCAGAGTGTCTGGTGCTTGCCAGTTTTCTGCTCTAAAATTTCCCATATCGTGCATGTGAACTGCTACGCAACATGAGGGGCATAGATAGGGTGAACAGTCATAAGCTTCCTCCGGGGGTGACAATAACAAATACCAGAGGGCATTGATTTAAGGTGAGTTGAGGAAAGTTTAGGAGTAAAATTTTTATTCAGAGAGTGGTGGATGCCTGGTTGTTGGTGGAGGCTGGTACAATAGGAACATTTAAAAGACCCTTAGATAGGCACGTGAATGTAAGAAAAATGGAGGGTTATGGGTGTGAGGTAGGGAAAAATTAGATTTTTCTGTACTGCAATATCGCTGCTCAAACTAAAATTTCTTTTGACAAGATGGACTAAATGCAAGTAGACTCTTCCCCCTGAGAGCAGGGGATGTTGAAACAAGAGGACACAAGTTGAGGGGGCAAAATTTTAGGAGAAACACTAGAGGGTGCTTCTTCACTCAGAGTGGTGGCTGAATGGAATAATCTTCCCGAGGAAATAGTTGAGGCAGAGTCAATTCTTAGGAGGGTCTTGGAGGTTATGGGTGGAGAATAGGTGGGGGGATCTAGCAGAGATGTTTGAGTGAACCGGCATGGACTTGAAGGGCCAAGATGGCCTGTTTCCATGCCATAAACTGTTATATGGTTATATGTTATATGGTAGTACATTTATATAGGTCAGTAAAACATGGACTGAGGTGCCTGTACTATACTGGAGTGTTCTATGTTCTATGATGAAGCATATGGAAGATCTCTAAACACATAGGAGTTATCAATAGAAATTAATGTCACAAAGCACAACTGGGCATAAATTAGATACGATCTTCAATGCATGCAACCAGAGACGGTTTAATCAATCAAAAACATGGTTAGGACCTCCTGCGTATATTTAGCAACATAATGGAGAACATTTCAGGCAAGAACACCATGAGGTAACAACTAGAGACCATATTAAACATTACTTCATTGACCAACTGGCTATAAGGTCTGAACATCTCTGAATATGACTAAAGATTATATGCTCTTTTTTAAAAAAAAAATTATTGGTATTTAAAATATAAACAATTGAACAGTAGGTGGAGTAATATCTTTCCATTTATTTCAAAATTGCACGTCTGGCGATCAATGAATTAAAACATAAAATTCGGCTCTGAGCGGGAGTCACTAATAAATCATCCTCTTGAGATATTACAAAGAGAGTGATTAAAAGGCAAGGTTCCAATTTTAAATTTAAAATCTCTGATAGCATTTGAAAGAACATCCTTCCAAAATTTTTCTAAGCTAGAGCAGGTCCAGAACATATGAATTAAGGAGGAGCCTGTTTTACATTTGTCACATAAGGGATTCCTATCTGAATAAAAATGGGACAATTTAACTTTAGACATATGTGCTCTGTGGACCACTTTAAATTGCAGCAAACAATGCTGCAAACAAAAAGAAGTATTCATCAAATTAAAAATAGAACCCCAGAGTTCACTGGCGAGCAAAAGGTTCAAATCCTGTTCCCAGTCATTCTTGATTTTAAAAAACAAGGCTTGTCTTAAATGAACCACTTTATCAAAAATAAGAGATATTAAGCCTTTATAAGGAGATTTTAGTTCAAAAAAATGAATCAAGAACATTTTTGCATCAGGGATTACAGGAAAATCAGAAATCTGTGATCAAACAAAATGTCTGATTTGTAAATATCTAAAAAAGTGAATTTTAAGTTAGTTGAATTTTACCACTGATTGTTCAAATTATGCAAAATTGTCAATAAAAAGGTCTTTAAAACATTTAATACCCAATCTGTGCCACTCGTTAAAGGCGGAGTCTTGCAAAGAGGGTTGAAAAAGATGACTGGATATAATAGGGCTGGCAAAAATGACACACTGAAATCCAAAAAACATTCTAAGTTGTTCCCATAGTCTCAAACTGTGTTTCATTATAGGATTAATTTATATAGAGAAGAGGATAAAGAGGACCTTACAATTACCAACATGGAAAGATTATATAAGTCAAGAGCATCACTAGAGATAATTTCAGACATCCTTAATATTAGAGAAAATTAATGATGATTTAATCAGACATGAATGTCACTGAACACAATTCAAGATGATATCAAGCATGAATGATACTGGCCAGAAATGGAGGTAATATTGAACCTGAGCATCACTGATCACAGCTGGAGACATGTTCAGCAATGAGCAATAATGAGCTCAATTGGATATAGTTTTGGATAAGAACACCACTGAAAATAACTGGAGATAATATTTGATAAGGAACATCACTGATCATAAATGGTGATAATATCAGACCTGGACAGTACTGATCACAGCAGGAAACATGAATATCACTGAATGCCACCAAACATAATACTGGAGATAAATTTCACTGCACACAATTGGGGATAATAGCAGACATGTATATTACTGAGCATGACTTGTAATAATATCGAACATAAACATCTCTGACCACAGTTGGAGATATTTTCAGACATGAGTGATCGGTGAAACTGAATTAAGATTTTCCTTTCCTCATTATTCCTATAATATATTCCAGACATCAATCAAACTACAGCCTTTGGGAATTAAAATAATTTGTATTGATTTCTAATTGAGTTGTGTAATTATGTCAACGCTCTATTGAATGTCTATGTTGATATCTGTGTGGAGATCTAGGGAGTACATTTCTCTAAGCATTAACTGTGGTCAGAATCAACTTCTCAGTGGCATTTATAATATTTCAAGAAAATATCTATAAAGCTCGGCACCCTAATCCAGCTGAATTGTGGAAATCTATTCCTGGGGAGCAATTGTTTTGATCCACTGAAATCCAGACATACTTGTCTTCTCGATGTTTACACTTTGTATTTAGTATTGTGCTTGAAATTTACATAAGAATTGCAAAAAGGATATGACGTAGAGGTAATGGGAAACTTCCTCGACTTACTTATCAGAATAAACAATAATACACAGAAGAAACGAGAAGGAGACTAATGTTAACAAGAATGACATGGGCAGCTTGTTCAAGTTAATTATGTATAAAGTTAATGTGACCTCTCAAGCTATATGAAGACCAGTAGGGGTTTTTTTTTGGTCATGTGTAGAATTGAAAGTTACATCTGACAGAACACCAAGGAAAAGAGGATTGACCCTCCTGCAATGTGGAAGATTGCTAAATTTTTCCAAGATAGCAAGGGAAGCCAGTCATTCAGTTTCTCAACTCTTCTCTCCAAAACATTCAAGCAGACTCTGCCATGTCTTCCCCAAACTTGTTACTTTATTATTGTGGATTTATGTTCAGGTTTACCCAGGGAGATTGTCCATTGCAGTGTTGGGGGATGTTTGTTATAACAATTGGAATCAGGATGAATCAATCCCCGTAATAAAAATAAGAAGTGCATGAAATTGGAGCAAAAAATCATTTTCAATCCCATTGCCTTCATTAACTGACTGCTCATAAGCAACAGGAAGTAGGTTCATTTGATGACTGATTAAAGAAGAGTAAATTCTCCATTAACTGCCAAATCACTCTTGGTTCTTTATTCCCCTTTGATATTCATTTGACTGATTATGTTGTGTTTATATTGTATGATTTGGGGAGATAAAGTGTGGCAGGTTTTTTTTTAGTGTAGGTCACATACAAACACTTCAAAACAGATCCCATTTAAAATACTGGAGCTCTGATCAAGCTAGATAGGCCGGCTCTGAAAGAAAGAGGTTATCATCTGGAAAGCCCTGATGAGGCAAGTTTCTTTGGCAAGACACTGATGTGGCTGATTAAAAGGGATCAGTTTGTGTCCAGGAACAACAATCTCTCTCTGAAAACCAACAAGAACCTTCCTGAGCGATAACCATTTACCTTTCAAGCACCAAAGCCTGGTGAACTTCATAAATGTTAAATTCTATGCACAGTATAAGAATTACCTGCATCCAGTGAACTTGGAGGAATGAGAAGTGAAATTGGACTGTGAACCAAAGAATTTTTCTGAACTTACACACGCATTACATTCACATGCGCTTAGAATTAGAAGGGGGTTAAGTTGGGTTAGTTAAGTTAATAGAGATAAGTTAAAGTGTGATTCTGTTTTCACGTTTAAAGATAATTAATTTAAGTAGTCATTTGTCCGTGAATATCTATTGCTGCTGGGTTTTGGGGTCCTCTAGGCTCGTAACAACGGGCAAACAAAATATAAGGTGAAATTTCTGCCCAAAGTCAGTTTTGGATCTGCTTCACGTGGCACTTTACATTTTGGTGTGGTGCTTTGTGTGAGTCCCATCTGGAATCCTCTAGATATACCATTGACCTTAACCTACTGCAAAGCAGTGGCTGCTTTGATACAACTGTGGCTGTAATTAGAATCTCTAGTATGACTATTTTTGTAGTTTCTTTCTCTGAAACATTATGATAAGAAATCAATTCATTTAAAAACATACTGTGAAACTCCATGGTAGATCACTGGTACTGAGAAGTAAGAGGTATTTGCATGATATTTTTAGCAAGGTGTTTGTTTCATTTATTGAGTGCAGAACTTTGCAAAATGTGGCATTTAATTCAGCAGTTTGGGGGGGAAAACTTGCATAATGTTCTTTGAGACTGAATGCAAGAGTTTATTGTTGGCACTTAGCGACAAAAACTTGATGTAGCTGATACAAAACTGATCACTGGTTGGACAGGAAGTGACAGCAGTGTTTCATTCTTGGACCCATCATGTTGACTGTCAGAACAATAATGCATCCAAAAAATAAAATCAATCCAGAAGAAGTGTTCCTGCTGTTTACTGGATAATTTTACACAAAATTTATACAATGTCTAAGGTTGTTACAAAGAAACTCGTCACTCTTTGTTTTAAAGTGCTCATTATAGTGAAGGATCACACAGCTGGAAAATGCTAAGTATTTTTCCATTGCCCTTCATTGAGAGTACCAAGCACTCCACAGTTACTTTTAGCACTAGGGTGTCCCATTAACATTTCACATTCAGATTGCAACTCAATTCTAACTTTGGGAACACAACCCACTCAACAATCCCACCATTTTTAATCCCTCGACAAATTAACTTCAGGATCTAACAGTCCAAATATTTATGGAACTGCTAATTTGCATTAAAAATCTAACAATTCTTTTCAGTCATAGCAGGTCATTTTCAAAAATCCATTGGATCAGCAGGAGGAACACTGGCTCCATAGCATTTGACTGATTGGCTGTCACTCACACATCTGATTCATCGATTCTGCCCATTTGATGTTGATGTTTAGGGGATAAATGGCTAAAACATGAGTACCTCCCTGGTCCTAATTGGAATGATGAACATCCACCTCAGCAAGATATGCACAAGAACACCCCTCTGGCTGAGAATTGCTCTCTTGCCATTGCTCTCAAACATCAGCTGAATTATCAAGTCACTTCCAAAGGGATGAAGCATTTTGACTTAGAAGCAAGCGCCACGGGCACGTAGGCTGGAAGGTCCTGTGACCCTATGTCTAAATTTAAATTAAAAAAAAATAAAACCTGGGACTCATTACACACAGGATGGGTAGAAGTAGAGATCAGCATTTATTTTAATGGGAAATGGGTCATATATTTGAGAAAAATCAATTTTCATGGTCAGGAAAATGGTGCAGGGAATGAGATTGAATAGATGGCTCAAAGAGGGACAATATGGGCAATGTGGGCCAAGTAGCCTCTTCCTGTGCTGGTAATAAATCAATAATTCTTCAGTATCTTATTTTTAATGAAAGGCTAGTTGAGTGGAGATGGCTTTGAATGGATTAGTATGGAAGGAATGGAAAGGATGACTGGTACACCAGAGTAGATTTCCAGATTTCAGATTTATTGTCAGAATACACACATGACATAACATAACATACAACCCTGAGATTCCTTTATCCTGATAACTGGTAATACACAGCATAAACATGTAAACAAATAAAAGAACTGTAAACAGATAATAAATGTAAACAAACTGACTGTGCAATACAGAGAGAACAAAAGAAAATCAATAGAGTACACAAGTAAGAGTCCTTAAAAGAGTCCCTGATTGAGTTTACTGTTCCTGAACCTGGTGGTGTGAGTCTTGTGGCACCTGTACCTCTTTCCTGAGGGCAGCAGCGACAACAGATCATGTGTTGCATGATTGCTGCTGCTCTCTGTCAGGAGTGTTCATGTAGATGTACTCAATAGTGGGAAGGATTTGCCTGTGATGTTCTGGACTGTGTCCACTATCTTTTGGAGGGCTTTACACTCAAGCATATTGGTGTTTCCATACCAGATTATGATGCAGCTGGTCAGCACACTTTCCACCACAACTCTGTAGAAATCTGCCAGGTGTCATACCAAACCTCCGCAAACACCTGAGGAAGTAGAGGCGCTGGTGTACTTTCTTCATGATGCTATTGGTATATTGGGACCAGGAAAGATCCTCCAAGATAGAGACGCTCAAGAACTTAAATTTGTTCACCCTCTCCAACTTTGATTCCCCCAAAGATCACTGGATTGTACACCTCTGGTTTTCCCTTTCTGAAGTCAGCAATCAGTCTCTTAGTTTTGGTGACATAGAGTGCAAGGTTGTTGTTGGTGCACCATTCAGTCAAGTTTTCAATCTCCCTCCTGTACGCTGACTCATCCCCTTCCTTTATACAACCCCCTACCATGGTATCGTCAGCAAATTTGTAGATGGTGTTATTGTTGTACCGAGCTTAACAGTCATAGGAGTAAAATGAGTAGAGCAGGGGGCTAAGAACACAGCCCCGCGGTGCTCTGGTATTGATGGAGATTGTGGAGGAGATGTTCTTACCAATGTTCACTGGTTTGGAGGTGAGGAAATCCATAATCCAATTACACAGTGGGGTGTTAACTCCCAGTTCTTGGAGTTTACTGATCAGTTTTGAAGGGATAATGGTGTTAAATGCTGAATTGTAGTCGATAAAGAGCATCCTGATATATGCATCTTTGCTGTCCAAGTGTTCCATGGTTTTGTGTAGAGCCATAGACCTGTTACTACGATAGGAGAACTGGATTGAGTACATGTCACTGCTCAGACAGGAGCTGATATGCTTCAAAACACTTCATCACTATTGATGTAATGGTCGACAGTCATTAAGGCAGGTTACTACACTCTTCTTGGTGTGATTGAAACAGGTGGGCACCACACCCTGTTGAAGTGAGATATTTAACATATCCGTGAATACTTTGGTAAGTTGGTCAGCTCAGATTTTTAGTACTCGGCCAGGTACTCCATCCGGGCCAGATGCTTTCCTCCAATTCACTCTCCTGAAGGCAGCGTGCACGTCATCCTCAGATATGGACAGGATGGGATCAGGAGGGGTGGTTCTGTTACTGTTGTCAACTCGGGTGTAGAAGCATTGAGTAACTCTGGGAGAGAAGCTTTTCCTTCTCCTACTTTACCGGATTTGCTTTTGTAACAGGTTATGGCATTTTGGCCTTGCCACAGCTGTTGGTCATCCCTTGATGTTTCCATTTTCATCCAAAATATTTAATGTGTATTTAAATATTTTGTTGTACTTGTCTTCTCACCTTCTTAAGTTAGTTGAGGAAAATTGCTGGACGTCTTTCTACCCTTAAAGCTTCCTTTTTCCATTTCTGTGCCTCCTTAAGGGATGACATTTGGCTCCACCAACTAGTCTTTGGGGCCTTTCAAAGGGATATGTGGCAGGTGGGTTCTCCAAAGGGAATGCAACTACTGCCTTCATTAAACCACCCAGGGAGTAATTTATTTATCTCTCTGTTTGTTTATTTGCAGGTAGATCATAACTGACCCTTCTGGCCCATAAGCCCATTCTGCCCAAATACACCAACTAACCTACACACTTTATGCGGTGTTTGTAACATGGGATGAAACCGGAGCACCCGGAGAAAACCCATGTGGTCACAGCGAAAACATACAAACTCCTTAGAGACAGGGCCAGATTTGAACCTGGCAGAAGGTGGCCCATTTCTGTCTATGTAGATATCCCAAGAAAGACAAATCCTACTCATAATCAAACTTTTCTGGGATTAACTGGATATTTTAAGCATAGAACAGTATTTATTTTCGAGGATCTGGACATCACCATCAAGTTTATTGCTCATTCCCTAATTGCCTGTGAAAAGGTTATCACCTTGCTAAAATATTGTAGCTATTACATAGCACATAGCCCTTTGGCCCTTGATGTTGTGCCGACCTATATATTCCTACCAAAAAAACTAAACCCTTCCTACTTCATAATAATCTATTTGTCTTTCATCCCTGTGCCTATTTAAGAGTCTCTTAAATGCCCCTAATGTTTCACCCCCCACCACCATTCCTGGAAATGCATTCCAAGCACCCACAATTATCTGTGTAAAAAAGAATTACCCCGATGTCCTCCTAAACCATCTGACCTTCACTTTGTACAGATGTCCTCTGGTGTCACCCTTCTGGTGAACATACTTCTCAGTGATGTGATGGATGGTGAACTCCATTATTTAGATCCAGCAACATGGTAGGATCAGCAATGCATTTCCACAGCATGAAAGAGGAGTCAACAGACAGTGGCGTTCCCATGTGCCTCCCTGCCCTCTACTTCATGATGTTGATGCTGTGGGTTTTGAAGATACTCCTGAGGTGTAATTCAGCGTAGATGCTGCAGCCACTGTACACCAGCAGTGGAGGGAATTGAATCGAGTTGCTGGGGTGACAATCAGGAGTGCTGCTTTCTCCTGATGATATCAATCTGATAGTTGTTAGACTCTTTCAGGCATATTGGGAGTATTCTCGCACATTCCTTGTTGAAGGTAGAGAGGTTTTTGGATGTCAAGGACTGAGTCAATTCCTCCCCCAACCCCCAGAATGCACCCTCTAACCTGTTTTAGCATCCTTAGTATTGATATTGCTGTCAAGTTGAGTTTCTAATGCATGGTGATCTCTAGAATGTTCATGGCTGTGGGACTAAGCAATGATAATACCATTGACTATCAAGAATAAGTAGCTGGACTCTCTTACGTCAGGGATGGTCAATGCCTTGCACCTTTGTGACATGAATGTCCATTCCTGAACACTGTTCATATTTTACAGCACAGAAGCCAAGGACTTCTTCACTGGTGTGAATGTAATTGAATATCAACCAAGTCAAGATTCAAAGTGCTTCACAAGGATATCCTTTAACAATTAAAACAATTAACAGCAAAGGAAAGAATGATAAATCAGAGTTTGAAACAAAAATATAGGGTGGCCAATCCACAGGACCATAGGAGTGGCAGGGAGGATAACTGGTCTCCCTCCCCTCCATCCCCATCGACATGATTTACCAGGATCGTTGTCTGAAGAAGGCACAAAATCATTGCGAACCCCTTCCACCCTACACATAGCATCTTTCAGCTCTTCCTGTTGGGAAAGAGATACAGGAGGATCAGAGCCAGCACCACCAGGCCGAGGAACATCTTCTTCCCAAGAGCATTGAGAAAGCTGAACGACCAAAGGAACTGCTCACACTATCCATTCGAGACTCTCATTAGTCATATTTATTTATCTGTGTGTGTGTGTGTGTCTGTGTGTGTGTGTATGTGTGTGTGTGTGTGTGTGTGTGTGTGTGTGTGTGTGTGTGTGTGTGTGTGTGTGTATACATGTCCTGCGTATAAATTTTTGCATGAATGTCTGGTTGTGTGTCTGCATGTTTTGCTCCATCAGGTTGTACTTGTGCAATCAGTTAAAGACAAAAACATCAGTTATGTATTTTTAACTTTCCAGCATTGTGTTTTTACTTCAACCACAGTTTTGTGTTTTACTTCTGATAATAAACTTGACTTAAAAAAAGTTTTTAGAAAGCTTTCAGAGCTACTTAAAGTAAGTTAAGGGAAGAAATTCCAGAACTTTCCCCCCCTTTATCTAAAGCTTATATCTAATGGAAGGATGAAGGCTTGTGATTGCATAAGCGACCAGAATTAGAGGATCACAGAATTTGTTGAGTGTTGCAGGGGAATTACAGAAATGTATAATATTATTTCAGTGAGTTTGCTACACATATCCATTACTCCAAGCCATGTGAAAAAAAATTATCCATAATCCTCAAACTTAGCATTACAAAGCTGAGACATTAAATATTAGAACAAGGAATGTGAAATATGAATGTGGCAAATAAGTATGAATTAGAAATGGGGGGAAAAAGAAATGGAGATAATGTATCTGTGACCAATCTATTTAACCTTGCAGAGAATAAGTGGATACAAGTGTGAACTTAACAGGATTCGATTGAAATTATTTTAAGTTCTATTTTCTCACTATATATTTTGACTATATATTTTGCAGCAAAAGAAACTGGCATTACTGGATCATTAGCTTTTTACAGCATAGATATCACTGAAGAATAATACTGTAAGGTTAGCATCGACAGACCTCATGAAATAGTCCGTGGAAGATCATAATTCCAGCACAATGTGACCATCAAAATATCCTCTGTGGAATGTAACTAATCATTGTTGAATGATACTGGTTGTAAAATAAGATATGATATGTTGTGGTTTAATGTGATTACTTCTGAGAATCAATGGGAAATTTTTTAAACACTCCTTCAAGAGATTGAGAAGTCCAGAGTCCAATTCCTTTTCATCTCCTTGGAAAATGAGGCAGTCCCAATGCCTAAAATAAAATTACATTTGAACCTTATAAATGGCAGGTCACATTAGCCACCTTTTTCTCCTCTTCAACCAGTCCCCTCAGGATCAAGGATTGCTGGCTTCCATTTTAGATGTGTGGGTTTCTGAGGTGAATTAACGAAGATAGATCAATGAAACTGACTTGCTGCAGCTTACCAGATACATAAAACACATGCACATAACAACACGAGAAGAGAAGGTAATAATATGAAAGGAAAAAATATTCACCGTTGGTTACAATGCAAAAAAAAATGTTCTGGATCCAGAGTGCAGACAGTTCATTGTAGTAGTGCTATGGAGCATTATGGACTGGAGAGGTTCAAGATCCTGGTTCCTGTTTCCATGATCAGTTACATTTCACAGTTGAAATTGTAATTGATCAGTGTGGTGGAATTATGATCTTTCATGGATTATTTCATTCTGCTGTCCCAATATGCCTGAAAGAGCCTAACAACTATCAGATTTCATTAGCCTGTCGAGACAAACTTTTCAATATCAGGCCATCATGAGAAAGGGTTAAGGCTCAAAACGCTGACCGCCTTTCACTTTCCATTCATGTTGTGTGACCTGCTGAGTTCCTCAAGCACCTTTGTGTATTGCTCTCCTTCTCCAGCATCTGCAGACTCCTTGATTGCCTCAAAATCCTAGTTGCTGTTGGGGAGAAAAAAAGCAGACTTCAGTCTTCTGCCTGCAGATAACAGCGAGGACCCAGATGATGAGGGTCCTATATGACGAGGCCAAGGTGGAAGGTGTAGGGCTGGAAGTTTGTGACTGGTCTGGGGGTAGCGAACACCCAGGTTATGCACTCTTTTAGCAGGGCTTCAGTGTGCTCCTGGTGCATGGACTTGAGATCCTCAATGTGGTCCTGAATATTTCTCCAGTTTTAGGTCAGAGATTCACATCACAGGCAAAACTTTCCCCACCATCGAGAGTATCTACATAGAAAGCTGCTGTCGGAGAGCAACAACAATCATCAAACATCTCTGTTCTCACTACTGCCATCAGGAAAGAAGTAGAGGTGCCATAAGACCCACACCACCCGGTTTAGGAACAGTTGCTACCCTTCCACCATCAGACTCTTAAACAACAAACTCAATCAAAGATCAATTTAAGGACCCTTACTTTGCTCATTATTGAATACTTGATTTCTAGATTGCAGTCGGCTTGTTTTATTTGTTTAAATTTCTCTCTTTTGTATATTTATCTTTTCTTGATTACTGCTCTTTGCACTGTTGATCAGTAGAAATTCTGCCTGGCCCACAGGAAAAGGAATCTCAGAGTTGAATGTGATGTCATGTATGTTCTCTGACAATAAATCTGAAGTTGAACTTTTGAGTCTGAGAGTCCCAGAAATCACAGGATTGGGCAGCACAGTGACATAGTCATGACCCACAACACTAGAGATCCTGACCTCAGGTGCCACTTGCATGAAGTGTACACATTTGCCCTGTAATCATGTGTGTTTCTTCCAGGTCCTCTGATTTTCACCCACACCCTAAAGTTGTGCAGATTGGTAGATTAATTGGTCTTTGTAAATTGCCTCTCATTTGGGTGAGTGATGTCATCTGAGTTGTGTGGGGGCGGGGGGGTGGGGGGGGGTAGTTGAAGAGACTGTAAGATTAATGTAGATCATTGTGAATAAAGTAAGTGTTTGATGGTTGGTGTAGACTCAATTGGTGAAATGGTTTGTTTCTGGGATGTATCTCTCCAAAACTCTAACAATTCTCCGAGTCAGTGGGAATGTTTACTTTCTTCCAGGAAGTTTGACTATATCAGTAAATTTTATTTCTCTCTACACCTAGACTTAGCTCTATTTTGAGATCTATCAGGAATGCAAGTGACATGGATGGCCATAAAATATCTAACTGAATATAACTCAGGCCTCCCTAGAATGGGGAAGGGACACTGATGTGGGTTCACTTATCCTACCAGAGCATTTGCAGAGACAACAACTTTTTTTTTCAGAAGGTATCATAGAGTCCCCCTCAAATAATGGGTCCAAAGACTTTTAGTGCAGTTGAAGAAGAAATGTAGAGTAGCTGGGAGTGCTCCCTGTATTGTTCTTGAGTTGTCATCCACTGTTCTGGAGATGGACAGAATCCACAGTGATTCAGCAAGCATCACATGTGTTGGAGAAGAAACCTCTTGACAAGCGACATAGAGATCCCTCTGAAGTTACCACAGACTGACTTGTCTCTTTTCTTGAAGATTGCCCTGACTGAAGCCTCTCTGAGGACCCCTGTTACATTCTCCTCATCCCAGATTTGCAACTAAAACTTATTATTGCCAGTTTTAGGATTTGAGGCCTTGTTGTTTTTTTATTTGGATATGGCCTTCTCAATTTCTTGTCAGTCAAAAGTGCAGAAAGGCTCACTGCAGTTTCAAGCCCAAGGCACCCACATCAAAGATAGAATTGCTGTCTTCAAATCGTTTGTTTCTTTACAACCACCATCTCCATTCAAATGATCCTGCACCAGGTCTAAATTGGCACAAGGTTCAACAGCAGATTCACCCAAGAAAGTCATAGGGAATCTCAATAAACTTGATTCATGGTTGGGCTCCACTTGGAATCCACAAGTAATAGACCAGTGGTTCTCAACTATTTTTTTTAACCAAGTCACATACCACCTTAGAATGCTGGAGAGCCTTGCGATCTTGTGCAAGACAATCCCCATACCAGATCAAAATACCGTATGTTCTCAATTCTGCCTCTGTAGAAATCCAACAGTATCCTCGGACAAAGGGAGGTGAATCTTCCTCATCCTCTATGGTTAGTAAGGGATTCTTTAAGGTGGTCTGTGAGTAGAAATAAAAAGATTAGGAACCCCTGCAATAGACAGAGCCCAAGTGGTGACTTTAGAAGATCAGCCTTTTCCACAAAAGTGCTGAAATTTATGCCATTTAGGGTGAGAAATGTTTGTACCTCCAGGTTAAAAAATCCCAGGGAACTTCACAAAAACTACTCCAGAGGTTTGGGCTCAATCAGAAACGCAGTGAAGCAGTTTTATGTTACTCTTGTCTCACTCCTACACTCTCTGGTTTAACATCTATTATCATAAAATTGGAACACCAATTCCTTTAAATGAGCTATGTTAATATTTTATTCATTATGCATACCTTAGCCAAAGCTTCTATAAGTTATTTACAGAAAATTGAATATGAAATTGTTGCGTGATAGAGGTGCAATTTTTTTAGATCTGTGATTTCCTCAGGTAGGGGGAATGTATGGCTTTGACATCTTAATTGAACTCCAGAGATCCATCTTCCACAG
Source organism: Narcine bancroftii (assembly GCF_036971445.1). NCBI lineage: Eukaryota > Metazoa > Chordata > Chondrichthyes > Torpediniformes > Narcinidae > Narcine > Narcine bancroftii. Next base: position 114,235,975 of record NC_091477.1, on the reverse strand, counting down.
ATTGGTCAGTGGGAGATTCATGGCCATGTCCTTAGTCCTTCTCCTAATCTTCCTGAATAGATGTCACTGCAATGCACAAATGTCCATCGAGTGCACCTCATTACAAAATATATTTTCCACAGCTTCTTAGATGGCAACCAGGGCTTGCTGATATTGCCATCCATCTGTCAATTCACTCATTAGAAAGATAAGCCAATACTGCATTATATATTAGACATTGCTTCCTGCTGGGTCAGAGGACAAGCTATTTTGCAACATCAGTTTTAATAACTTTAAATGCGAGGGTATAAAAAGAGGGCTTCTTTCAGAAAGTTCATATTACACACAAAATGTTAGCTAGGTATCCTGTGATGCTGCCCATCAGATACTTTATTGCTTCATGTCAAAACACAGAAATGCTGGAGGAAGTCAGAGCACCTCGCCTCTGTCCGCTGCAATAGACTGGATCTCCCTGTGGCTACCCATTTCAATTCCCTGTCCCATTCCCCATGACATGTCTGTCCATGGTCTCAAGCACTGCTAGACTGAGACCACCTGCGAATTGGAGGACCAACACCTCATCTTCCATCTGGGCACCCTCCAACCTGATAGCATTAACATTGACTTCTCTGGCTCTTATTAACCACCCCCCCCCCCCCCTTCTCCTGTCACCTTCCCCCAGCTCTGTCTCTCTCCCTTTGTCTCGCTGTCTCCTTTCACACAGGCAAAATCAATTCTCATTTCTCCCTTTATCATATCCAATGAACACCTTTTGTTGGTCTGGACTCCTTCCCCAGCCAGCACTGCCTCTGTTCTGAGATTCCCTGTTTTTTGTTTATTCCTTGAAGAAAGGCTCAGGCCTGAAATCTCTCCAGCATTTTGGTGGGTGTTTACTACAATCACAGAAAGTGCAGGTTTTCATGTTCCACCCATTTCAATTCCCCGTCACATTCCCTTGGAGACATGTCTGTTCCTGGTCTCATGCACTGCCAGACTGAGAACCCCCCCCGCCCCCCCCCCCCCACCCCCCCAAATTGGAGGAACAACATCTCACTTTCCATCTGTACACAAGCCTTAACCCTTTCTCAGTTCCAGTTGAAACCGCACCCACCTCACCCTGCCCCACTATTTTCTTTGTTTTCTGTCTCCTTTCCTCTCTCTCTCTCTCTTTCTTCTCTCTCTCTCTCACTCTCTCTCTCTCACTTACTCTCTCTCTCTCTCTCTCTCTCTCTCTCTCTCCCTTCCCTTTTCCCTCTGTCTCCTTTCACAGAGCTGAAATTAATTCTCACCTTTCCTCCAATTAAATCCAATTAACACCTTTTGTCTGTTAGGCTGTACTCCTCCCCCTCTCATTCCCCCCCCCCCTTTCTTTCCCCAGCCTTTAATTCAGACGCTTGTCTATTTTCACTCACACCATGAGGAAGGGCTCAGGCGTCAGTAATATACCGTTACCTTCTATGGATGTTGCGAGACCATCTAAGTTCCTTCAGCAGTTCTGTGTTTTGACTACAATCAGTGTCTGCAGACTTTGCTGTTTCACTATATTGCTATATGGCAAGGAGGCTTTCATGCATTTCATGCATTTGATGATTCCCTTTATTGTCATTGTACCAGTAAACCAGCTAATGAAATACAATCAGCATCTACTGGAAGTTGAAAGAAATAGTGCTATATACATTTCAATAAAACATGTGCAATTAAAACCAACAACAACACTATTCTACAGCGAACTGTTAGAAAGTACTGATGTTACAATGTGAGTGCAGTACCATTTAGCGCCATGATTCAGTGTTCAGCTTAGTCACAACTTCATTAAAAACAAGCTCTTCTTGACCCTACTGATGCACGAGCGAAGGCTCCTGTCGCATGTGCCCGATAGGAGAAGAGTAAATAGTCCGTGATTCAGGTGTGATGCATCTTTGATGATGTTTCTCTCCACGCTCAGACATCATTCCCTTACAGATGTTTTCGATGGTAGGCAATTGGATGCCAATAATCCGTTGGGCAGTTTTCACTACCCCCTGGAGAGCCTTGTGACCTTGTGCAAGACAATTCTCGTACCACATCGAAATTGTTTTCAATTGTGCCTTTGTAGAAATCCAACAGTATCCTGGGACAGAGGTGAATGTTCCTTGTGCTCCTCAAAAAATAAAGACGCTGTTGTGGCTTTTTAATCAGAATTTAAAAATTCAGGGACCAAGCGAGATCTTCAGAGATATGGTAAATGCTCCACCACCACTCCATTGATGTAAATCAGGACATGACTAGGGTTTCTGGCATGCCTGAATTCCACGATGATCTCCTTGGTCTTCTGAGTGCTGACTGTCATGTTGCTATTACCACAGCACAAGACAGATGCTGAACCTTATCCCCACGGGCTATTTCATCAGCCCATTGAATGCACTATCTATTGTCAGCCACATGTACAGTGACTGAATACCTCATATCAAAGGTTCACTCATTCCTTTTATTATCACGTTAAGAATGTAATATATATAATTTGACTTCTGTAAGGCAAACAAAGAATCACCATGAGCATTGACTGGTATCACTAACAATGGGAGAAAGAGAAGCAGAAAACAATCCCTTCTGAGGCATTGAATGTCCATGGATTCGCTTCCAGCACTCCCGCAGCCTCTGCAACCACACAGCCTCTAGTTCAAACCATCGGCAACCCAAGCTCCAGATCCAAACCTCTGATGCAATCTTCAGCTCCCGAGACCTTTTGGGAGCCCTTCTTATCCTCAGCACCCTCTCGAGTCTATTCCAATTCTTGGTGTAGAAGGGTATAATATTGGGTAGAGAACATAATAATTTAGGATTTTTATCTGTCCTTTGGGAGGATTTCCAGAACTCGATCCCCAACTTTAAATTGACCTTCTGCACTTAGGCCAATTGTGCTCGATACCAATCTTCTCCCACCTCTCCGAATTTAACTCCATAGCATGACTTTCTGTCCTTTTCCCCTTCATATGTTACCCCACTTCCCCAATGTACTATGCTTCCGAGTGATCGAGCTGTACAGCAATGAAACAGGCCCTTCAACCCATCACATCAATGCCAACCCTTTGGCTAATTAACTCTAATCACATTTGTCTGAATTAGGTCCATATCCTTGCTTGCTAGGTCTGTTCAAATACCTATCTAAGTGTCTCTTAAATGCAGTGCTAGTATTTCATTCTTGCACTTTCACTGGCAGTGTTCCAGATATCAACTCCTGTGTCACAAGCTTTCCCGTTATTTTTTCTTCTCTCCTTCAACCTTTTGTTTTTGACACCTCTGCCATTGGAGAAATAGATTTTGACCATCTACCCTGCCATGCCTCTTTCCTACATCTTTTCTACATCTATCAGGTCAACGCTCAATCTCCCTGACTCCAGGAAGAACAAATCCAGCCTGTCTAATGTCAGACAACATGCTGGTAAATCTCCTCTGCACTCCCTCCAGTGCAACCGCATGCTTCCTGTCGTGTTCCAACCAGAAGTCCACACAATATCTTGTGTGGCCTAACCAGTATTTTGTGGAAATGCAACATAACATCCTAACTTTTATTTCATTGCAAAGGTAATGCAAATTATATTTTGAACAAGCAACCCTGTTTTGATAAATTGGTTTCATTTCAAAGAAAGTGAATTGCTTCAGTGACTGACTTTGTTACCTAAGCAAATTTGAATTATCAGGCACAGACTGGCTTACAATTCCAGCTTTGAACAGCAGATGGCACTGTTGCAATGTCAATCATATTTTTTCCCTGCACCAATGAAAACAGGTTGGCTCAGAGATTTAAATGGCATGCAAACACTGGGTATGCACAGTTGGAGGGGAGGCACTCCCCAGTGGAGGTCTCTGTATACAGGAGTCCTCCCCCTTTACATCAGAGACCTGGGATGGAGGGTGTTGCACCGAGCAATACCATTTAACTGCTTCCTGAGTCAGTTCTCTGACACCCCAGCCGTCAGACACTTTTGTGGCCGGGAGGAGACGGTGTACCAGATCTTTGTGGAGTGTGTGATGTTGCAGCCCCTCTGCCTACCTGAAGTGTCTGCCCTTCATATTCTGGATACGCTTCAGCCCCATGCACTTGATCTACGGCCACCCAGATCCGGGGGCAGGGGGGATCGGGCATTTGATGGGCTTGCTGTTGGGTTTGGTGAAACTGGCTATTCACGGGTCAAGGTGGCAGGCGGTCAAGGTTGTGGGGGCTAGCTGGCTGCCTGGCCATCTTTCGGGGTTACGTCCGAGGCCGTGCTGCTTTGGAGCGGGACGACGCGGTATCCGAGGGGACAGTGGCTGAGTTCCGGGAACAGTGGGCCCCTCAGGGAATTGCATGTGTGGTTGATGGTGAAAATTGTGTTTTAATTTGATGTGTGATACTCTGCAATAGAGAGCCCGTCATGATTACTGCTTCGCGCGGTTTTTTGCCACACGCTAATGGTTGTTTTCAAGTGTGACTCTGTGTGTGTTTTGTGTCTAGCAACGTTGTAGTTTTGAATAAAGTTTATACATTTTAAAAAATCACAGTCAGGGGCGCCCAGCTTGCTCAGCCATTTTATCAGTTCACGGTTAATCTGATAGTAACCTCAACTCTGTATTCCCACTTCAGTAAACCTCACGCATTTGCATACCAAGAAACTTATTTAGTCCATCTTTCTGAGAATGTGAGGGTTGACTTCCTTCAGTCACACCACTACCTTCCTGACCAAATTGGAAAGAGAATTAATTCGTTCGCAACTGAACAATATCTCACTACTGACAAACTGACCAGCAGAAGCCAAATGAAAATGGAGCAGTCTTTATTTCATTATTTATCTCGGGGTTTGTTGCCACAGCAACTAAAGGAACTAAGTATTGGCCAAAGAAAAATACACAAGTGAGCTTGAAAGGTGATGAATCCCAAAGCCTCAATGATTTGAAAACGGAGCTGGCTTTGGAAAGGAAGCCTGCTCTGGTTACTGGTTTCCAAAATGTGGTCATTTCTGCAGATGCTCCTGTGGATCAGAAGGGAGCAAATGTGACCCCAATATTTCAGAGAGAGAGAAAAACAGAAAAAAAAGCAGTGAGCTATCATTCATTGGGTAAGTCCCAGACTGATCAAGTCAGCCTCACATCCTTCAGAATGAAATTCCATCTGCCATTATTCTGCCCAACTTATCGCTGAAGACCTCAGCCCCCCCCCCCCCCCTCCTCGCTCACAACACCACCAATGCTTATGTCATCTGCAGACATATTATTCGCACCTCCTATGTTTATTTCCAGATTGTTGTCACATATAATGTGCAGCGATGATCTCAGAACTGGTCCCAGCGGACTGCTGCAAGCCACAGGCAGCCAAACAGAGAAAAAACAACCTTTGACCATCACCTTCTGCCTCCTACCAGAAGCTCCCAATTTCTATTTTCCTTTTATTTTTATTGTAATTTGCCAATGGTTTTGTTCCTTCATCTCACATTGTCTGTGCAGCGGCCAGTAGTACACTTGGATCAAAGTGATCGCTCCCTTTCTGTTTCTAAGCTCCACCCATAAGTCAAAGGTCTCGGAAAATTCTCCCTCATTTTTTTTTAATCATTCAAGTGATGTTGTCTTTGCTGGCTTAGCTTGCATTTAATTGCCCAGCCCTAAATGGCTTTGGAGAGGCGGTGATGGACTACCTTCTCGAACCACTGAAGTCATTGAGCTGTGGGTGTACCCACAATGCTATTGGGGAGAGAATTAACCCAGTGATGGTGTAGGAATGGTGATGCACTTCCAGGTCAGGATGGTGTGTGACTCGGAAGGCAAACTTCCAGGTGATGGTAATCCCATGCATTTGCTGCCCTTTTCCTCAAGTTATGGGGTTGGAAGGTGATGTATAAGGAGTCTGTGAGTTACATACAAGCCAGAATAGACAAGGATGGCAAATTTCCTTCTCCTTCTCAGAGGAGAGGCTTTATCTGATCTTTATTTTTTCAGTTGCTTCCACAGCTGATGTGCCAATAGATAGGAGTGGAAAAGGAAGACGAGCCTTGATCCTCTCAACAGGGTTGGTGTGGACAGGATATTTCCTTGAATGGGTAAAACAGGAGCAATCGATTGGGTCAGTCATTTTTTTTATCCCATGGTGGAAATGTCAAGTACCACAGGGTACAGATTTCAGGTGAGAGAAGAAACATTTAAAGGATATTTACAAAAACCACAGAGATCAGTAGGTACCTGGTCAGGAAGATGGTGGGAGCAGATACGATGACAACGTTTTAGAGGCATTTCGACAAACACATGAAGACGCGAGGGATGGAGGGACCATGTTCAGACAGACGGAATTAGTTTAATTTGTCGTCCTGTTCAGCACAGTCAATGTGCGATGAATGGCTTGTTCCTGTGCTGCCCTACCATTCTCTTAACCCATCCAAATCCTTGTGCAGGATCTCTGTAATCCCTTGCTTTCCCTCCTAGCTTCATCTGTTATCCATATAGATTGCACATCGTGAGGCCCCAGCACTTACTCCCGACTACTTACAATTGGCCAAGTTGAATGTGATCTAGTTACATTGGTTGCCATTATCTCGCATGTTGTACATTTTGTCCCATACTTTTACATACTTCCCAATAGTTTATTCCTTACCCATCCCACGTTAGCATCACTGAACATGACCCCGACCCTTCCGATTATACAGCAGCTTGTTCCCTATCAGAAACCCCACCACTGATCCATTCTTCGAGGTACAGACTGCATCTTCCTCAAACTCTGCTCACTCTATAAATCTAAGGACTGCTGGAAACAGGTCAGACAGTTCGGCAGCATAGAAACAGATGCTTTGGCCCAACGTCCTCGCCAAACAAGCTTGTCCCATTCTACCTGCGTTTGGCCCACATCCCTCTAAAATTTTCCTGTCTACAAATGACTTTTGAACCGTGCAATCCTTCCTGCTTCATCCACTTCTTCTGGCAGCTCATTCCATATTCCACCATCCGTTGTTAAAGGTGCTCATCAGATCCCTTTTAAATCTTTCCTTCTCATCTCAAATCTATGAGCATTCCTACTTTGGCTCAAAGACTATGATTATTTCCTTATCTATCCTCCTTACAATATTATAAACCTCTCAAAGATCCCCCCTTAGCCTCCTATACTCCAGAGAGAAAAGCCTCAGCCTATATCTCCCCTCCTTATAATTCATTCATATTTCTAATACAATCCAAACATTCTGGTAAATATTTCCAGTGCCTTTCCAACTTAATGATATCTTTCCTGTATCTGGGCAACTAAAACTGTTCCCAATACTCAAAGTACATGCATGGCATCACATACAACCCTGAGAATCTTTTACCTGAGGGCCAGGCAGAATTTCTATTCCAAGTGTGGTCTCGCCAACACCTTGTATAATGGGTATCATGATGTTCCCGCTCCTGTATTTAATGCCCTCACCCATGAAGGCAAGTGAGCAAATCCCTTCTTCACTACCCTGCACTATAATCTGCAATAATCCAGAAAATAACAGAGGTATCTAGCAGCCTCTGTGGAGAGAGTAACAGAGTCAACAGATCTGATCAATGAGCCTTTGTCAGAACTGGAAAATTTATAGCCTGCTGAGTGCCTCCAGCATATTTTATTTTTATCTGCTAATAACTTGGAACAGATTGGAGAAGAAATGGCAAGGTCTTCCAGAACAGAAGGTGGTCCTTAGAGAGTATGAAACTGTGGAGATGCCAATAATCCTTGTGCTTCATATCTCATTGTGTCCTGATCAGTGCATCTATCTGCTGTAGCTTTATGCCCAGGGAGATTGATTGACAGGAGCTAGCTCCTGAGTACAAGGGCAAAAATGATCTGCAAAGAAAATGGAAATATTTAAGAAACTGCCACTAGAGGGAAGTAGATCCTCAAACTTACTTGCACATGGCAGTTTAGAAATCCCAAATACAGATCTGTGAACATGCTTGGCAAATGGGTCAATGTTGGGTCATCAACTTTGGAGTTTGTTCCCGTGCTGATATGTTATTACAAGGTAAAATCACTAACAATCTGTCCTGGTCCCACCATGTTAACACTATAGACATGAAAGCAGACCAACGCTTCTGCTGCATCGTTGCCTAAGGCAATTCGGCATGTTCCCAATGTCTTACCATTTTTTTTAAACCACAGAAAGTATCTTGTCCAGATACATCGCAGCTCGGGACAGGAATTGTTCTGTGCTAGATGGTAAGACATTGCAGAGAGTTGTGAACGCAGGTCAAGCCATCACACAAATCAACCTCCCCTCCATCAACTCTGTCGACGCTTCCTGCTGCCCTGCGAAATCAGCCAACATATTAAAGGACACATCCCACTCTGGTCACTCTCTCTCCTCCCACTCCTGTTAGGCAGAAGACACATGAGTTTGAAAGCATACACACCACTAAATTCCAGAACAGTTATCAGAGCAAAGAACAGACTTCTCATTTGTACAAAACATAATGCCCTTTCACAGTTTAAACTTAACTTTTACTCAATAACACTCGACTCTGCACTTTTGTTTTATTTTACACCACTTCTCTACTTAAATATAGGTTGATTTTACTGGATAGCACACAAAACAAAGCTTGTCAATGTAAATAAATACATGTGACAATAAACACATTCCAGGCTGATGCTTAAGGAGTGCTACACTTTTGGAAGTACTATTTTTGAGATGAACTCTGAAATGAGGCAGATGTTAAAAAAGAACCTTACATATTACTTTGGAGAGAGAGAGAGAGAGAGAGAGAGAGAGAGAGAGAGAGAGAGAGAGAGAGAGGATGGATCATTCTGGTATTCCAGCTAATCTTTATCCATACTGATAATTTCTAAAGTTTTTTAGTTGTTACATATAGACAATCAGCATGATTACAGGCCCGTCTGACCCACAAGCCGGTGTCCCTCAAGTACACCAATTAACATATCCCCGTACATTTAGAAGGATGGGAGGAAATTGAAGCACCCATTGGAAACCAATGCAGACACAGGGAGAACGTGCAAACTCCTTACAGACAGCGCTGGATTCGAACCCAAGTCGTTGCCACTGTAATTACCAGGCTTATCTTATTGATTATCTCAATCAGACATTTTGCAAGAAAGTGTGGGAAACTGCTGCAAGGATTTTCATGGAATAAGATAAAAGGATCATCAGAGAGGTTTACAGCTCGGAAACAGGCCCTTTTGCTCCAAATCATGGCAACCAAGTTGTGTGTTTGAGTTAGTCCCATTTACCTGTATCTGATCTGAATTGTCAGTTCAGTATTACATTGGTTTCTGTGTTTCATCCCTGAGGTGACTATTAGCCAGAATCAGACACACACAAAGATAAAGACTGAACAATAGGCTTTAATCCACAAAGACTTCCACACAGCCAGGCTGGCCGTGGCTGCAGAAACTCTAACTGAAGCCTCGGGAGGCCGGCGCAGGCTTATAGCCCGGAGGATGATTGACACCTGACTGGGTGGGGCTTGATCCATTCAGGCCGACTGATTGACAGCCGGCCAGGTGTTGTCCTGTCCCCTTACACTCCTGCAGGTAGAGATTGCCCCCTGCAGTAGGCCGGTGGTGGACCACCACAATCCCACAGCGAGGGTTTGCATCAGTGTTCCAAAGATAGATTCTTTCAAACCAAGAATTCTGATGGAAGTGTTCCAACAAGAGATTCTGAATGAGACAGTTAAACTGCCAGTTAGCCTGGACATCAATACACAAGTAGGTTATCTGAAATAATATTTGACACTATTTTATATACCATTAATATCTGTTTAATATTGTCTTCATTTTGTCCTTATTATTGGCTCAATTATTTGGATATAGAGTATCGTCTTACCTGAGGATTAGAATACAGACATGCTGGACTAATGATGCAGAGTGAGTTAAAAATCCCAGTTCAAAAGTTTGTCACCTCACAGTGAAGATGATTCTTGGTCTAATTATTGTAAAACTCAAACTGGTCCATTGATGCTTTCTGGGGATGAAGCACACATCCCTTGAATCCCAATAAAGGTCGAAATATTGCTTTAGGCAGGATGCCAATGGCCACTTGAATCTTTGACCAGTCATTGCAATTCCAATAGAGCCCAGTATCGTTGAATTGAAGCTAGATATTTTTATTTACACATTGCAGAGCCCGCAAAGGGCAGATTACAGTTCAGAACCAGGTCTGGGGCCAGAAGCTGGAATGGGAGGGTGGGGGCAGGAGGGAGGCCTGACTCTTTAAGAGAGAAAGGATGATGGATTAGAAGATCAGGGTCTAGGAGGTCAGGGGAAAGGAGACTGGGACATCCACTAGGGACAGGCTCCTCAGATTGGGAGTGGTAGTGGATTACTTCCTGGCATTGGAACCATTAGGAATCAGGAAATTAGGGACCAACCAGGGATTGAGGCTGATAAGGGGGTGGAGGAGTTTGGTGCCGTGATGGAGAAGGTCTTCAAAGTAAGTTTGAGACTAACCTCAGGACAGAACTGTGCGTGCATCAGAATGCACTCCCAGAAAAAAACATAGTTAATGGGAAAGGGCCTCATTTAATGTGCATCTGACACCAAAGATGCATCAGATGCCCAGAGGTGACTCATATTGGAAAGAAGCTGGTCAACTGCCAGAGTGACGTAGAATGACCTAGAAAAGCCTATTGCTGTATTTCACTCTTACATAATTGTTTACAATTTTTTTTCTTTCCACTCACTATGCCATTGGTGCTCTGTGATTAATAAGGGAGAGCTTAAGGTGGGATGTGAGTGGGAAGGGAAGGTTGAGAATCACTGCTCTAAACCCAATGGTTACTGAAATATTTTGCTTGAGAAAAATTGTCATTGGCCCATTTCCTTTGGAGTTACGAAACCATGCACATAATGAGTCAATTAGATATGATTAAAACAGTGGTTTTCAAACTTTTTCTTTCCACGCACATACCACCTTAAGCAATCCCTTACTAATCACAGAGCACCTATAACATAGGGATTACTTAAGGCAGTATTTGTGTGGAAAGAAAAAGTTAGAAAACCACTAACCAAAGTTAATGACCATAAAACTTAGGAGGAGAATTGGGCCATTAAGCCCATCGAGTCAAATCATGGCAGATATATTTTTCTTTTCAAGCCCACTCTCTTGCCTCCTCCTAATAACCTTTGATGAACTTACTCCTCAAGAACCTATAAACGTTTACTTTAAATATACCTCCACAGTTGTTTGTGGCAACAAATTCCACAGATTCACACCCCCCCCCCCCCCATACCCCCAGCTGAATAAACATCTTCTCTGTTCTAAGTCATAAAGCAATGAAAAGAACAGATTCAAGATTCAAGATTCATAGGGACATCATGTAGGACTATAGGGTTAGGACATGGGAAGCCTGACCCTCCCAGTGAATTAGTTAAAAAAGAGTTTTAAACTATTAAACATTTGTAAAATACATTTAAACACTTCTAAAATACTTTCAAGATGCCTCCAAGGAAAGATAAAGTAAATGCTGTCTGACCTGGAGCTTGACACGATGGGAAGATCAAGAAAGATCGGAGGCCTGCTGTGAGTCAGAAGCAGGGAGTTAGCGATCAAGCTGCTCCCTGATTAAGTGATCCTGGTGACGGGACTTCTGCTGATGTCGCTCCCCTGCAGTGTCAGAGAGATGGCGTCAGAGAAGAACCCAGAAGCACATCGTGAAATGCTGTCGGAGGAGGAAGAAGAGAAGTCTGGTTCCCAATGGCCTAGCAGTGATGAAGAGGAAGTTCAGCTACTAGAAGAGGAGGTATTAAAAGAAACTAAAACTTTCAAAAGTTAAGGATATAACCAGCTTTGATTTATTAATTAAGGAATTTCATGAAATGAGAAGAGAAGTGAAAGGAGAAATAAATAGAGTTGTGGATGTTGTTAATAAGCTGAAAAGAAGCAATTGATAAACTACATGGGAAAATTAAGAAAGAACAGGGAGAAAAGCAACATATAGATGACAGAGTTACTAGAGTGGAAGATTCCACCACTGCCCTAATTATGGAAAACCAAAACCTTCAGCAAAAGATGGATATGCTGGAAATTTTTAGTAGAAGGAATAACTTTAAAATAGTCAGTCTTAAAGAAGGAGTGGAAGAGTGAGATCCAAATGCTTTTTTTTTGCAAAATGGATCCCTGAAGTATTTGGTCAAGCAAACTTTGAGCACCCTATAGATATTGGAAGAGTATACAGAGCTCTCAGACCAAAACCGCTTCTGAATCAGAATCCATGTTCTGTATTAATTTAGTTTCTCCGGTATCAAGACAGACAGAGCACCTATGGCATAGGGATTACTTAAGGCGGTATTTGAGTGGAAAGAAAAAGTTAGAAAAACACTAACCAAACTGTATTTTAATGACCATAAAACTTAGGAGGAAAATTGGGCCATTCAGCCCATCGAGTCAAATCATGGTGGATATATTTTTCTTTACAAGCCCACTCTTCTTCTTTCTTCTAATCACCTTTGATGAACTTGTCCATTTTTTGCTGAAGGTTTTGGTTTTGGTTTTGGTTTTCCATAATTAGGGCAGTGGTGGAATCTTCCACTCTAGTAACTCTGTCAGAAGAGTCAAGAGCAAAGAAAGGTCCACTTGAGTATCAGTGCTAATTTATTAAAAAGAAGAGAATTCAACCCAATTAAGACTATTCTTTGGAAAAAGACATACCGATTAAAAAGAAGAGAATTCAACCCAATTAAGACTATTCTTTGGAAAAAGACATACCGATTTGTACTGTACCATCTGGCAACTTTGAAGATTTTCTTGCCAGGAGGTAAAAGTAAGTTTTTCTTGGGATTTGTGCAAGCAGAAGAATTTGTGTATTATCTCCCATTAATCCAGAAGGAATGAAGAATTAGAAATATAATAGTTATTGATATGCTTTGTTGGATTAATATTATTTGGCAGTATAGTGGTTAGTTTAAATACTATCTACTTAGTTTTCCTTTGTGAATTTTTGAAAATTATTGGAATTATTTTGGAATTCCTTTTTTTAATTTTCTTTTCCATGTAAGATTTAAATATCAGAGGGTTTGGGAGAGGAGATGGATTTCTACCTCTTACTCTATCATGTGGGTAACTGTAACTTCAATCGCAACCCGTAAAATAAAAGGAATTAGAGTTGGGTATTATTTAACCAACAGCTACTACGGCGGGGTGGGGGTTCTTATTTATATATATAGTTATAAATGTGCCAATATCTATGCTCCAAAAGTAAATCTGTTTTCTTATTCAAAAAGAATGTTGAGGGAGGAGAGGCCGCAAGCAAGGGAAGAGGAAGGAGTGGACTATTGGGATGAGTAGTAGAGGCAAATTTATAAATTTTAATGTTAATAGGTTAAATGGGATGGTGAAAAGAAAGAGAATGTTATCATATATGGAAGCAGACTTGGTTTTCCTGCAAGAAACTCACTTAACTGAGAAAGAACATTTGAAGTTAAAAATGGACTGGGTTGGGTATGTGGCAGCTTAATCATTTCATTCTAAACCAGAAGGAGTGGCAATTTTGGTGAGAGAAAATCTTTTAATTATCATACCAAATGTACAAACAGCGCTGTTGAGAGACATGTGACGATACACTGACAAATACATTCAGAATTGTGGACTCTTCTAAATCTTTATGCACCAAATTTGTAATATGGGATGCTTTGAAGGCATATCAGAGAGGCCAAATTATAAGTTTTACATCTAAAATTCAAAAGGAATATAAGAAAGAGGCAGATCGATTAGAACAAGAAATAATGGTTTTCAAAAAAGTCCTTCAAAAGAGAAGCTTTGAGGATAAACATAGACAACTAATCAATAAAGAAATCTTCAATATAATACATTACAAACATATAGAATAGATTATGAGTTTGGCGAAAGATCGCATAAAATTGCCACTCCTCTTGATTTTGAATTGAATGAAGAAGATACAACATGGCCAATCCAGTCACTTTTCTATTTTGAGTGTTCTTTTTCTATCTAATGTGTCATCTGCAAAAAGGCTACATCTACACTCATTTTCTTAATATGTGCAAGTATTTTCTTCTGTTTGATGGGTTCATTAATCCCATTAATATTAAAATTTAAGAGTTTTACTGATTTACTCATTAACTTTTTTTTATTTGAACCTTCTATTTCTATCGCCTTTTCCCGCAAACCTCCACCACTTAATTGTAGAATTCATCGTCCTCTGTGTTTGCCCTTGGCCCACCTGACGATCCAAAGACAAAAAAAAGCAAAGGAATGTAAAAAGAAAAGAAAATAAGATACACTACAAAATATGACATCATTTAACAGAGCAAAGGAAAAAAAATAACCCTTGTCATGTTGCTATCCTTAGCAAAACTCTCACCTTCCCTGTGCAGGCCATGACCGCTGTCATAGATACGCACATGAAACGGCAGTGGTCGGCACCCTCCTCCACCTCTCCCCACCCTCCCCCACTCTCCTGAGATTCTAAGTACATTTCTTTTACTTAAAAAAATCCTCATAGCCATAGTTTAACTCCTGTTCAATTGTACAGAGCTAACAAGGAGAGTAAACATCACATTTAGTCCTCAAGGTCTTCATCCCGACTGTTTTCAGGACAAGTTTTCAGCAAATTCCTCTGCCACTTGATGACGTAGAAAGAACTTGCTTTGTCCATTTGGTAGAAAAATTTTAAAGGTTGAGGGTATCCTTTCTCTCCCACAAAATCTTTTTTTACAGGATTGAATACTTTTCTTCTTTTTAAAAGATCTCCGCTGATATCTGGATAAAATAAAATATTGCTCCCTTTATGTACAGCTCTTCTCAATACTTTTTCTCTATCCTGATAAAGCAGGAACTTTATCAACAATGAGCACAGATATTCTTCAGGGGGTGATTTAAGTCTGAGGGCCCTATAAAGTTTTCTTGGCCCAGTATTTCTGGAATCCATTTTTGAAAAATATTGTGGCATATCATATAACCATATAACAATTACAGCATAGAAACTGGCCAACTTGGCCCTTCTAGTCCATACCGAACACTTTCATCCACTTAACCCCACTGACCTACACTCAACCCGTAACCCTCCATTCCTTTCCCATCCATGTACATCGCCAGCTCCTCCTTAAATGCTAATATCAAACCTGCCTTCACCACTTCATCTGGAAGCTCTGGTGGGTGTGTGGTATGAACTCTGAGTAAAGAAGTCCCCCGTGATGTTTCCTCTAAACATTTTACCCCTAACTCTCAGCTCATGTCCTCTTGTTTGTATCTTCCCCTTTTATAAAGGAAAAGCCTCTCCATCCCAATTCTAATAATTTCAAATACTTCAATCAAATCCCTTCTCACATTACCCCCTCTTTCAAAGCCGCAATTTTAATATTATTCCTTCTACTATAATTTTCCAAAACATCCACTTCTTGCCAAAGCTTTTGATTTAAAACAGTCAGAGCGGTCTCATTGGCTTCCATATGAGACATTTTATCTTGAACTTGTTCCACATCTTCTTTTTAGTTTATTAGTTCCATGTTTAGCTTGATCTATATGTTTCTTCACAGTATTCATAACTTCAGTTAACTTACTTATTTTTCCTTTCATACTTCTAAGCTCCTTAAATTGATCCACGTTTCTCAATTTCCTGGGGATAGTAGATTCTGTATCTCTTGGTCACTGTCAGAAAAGGAACTACCTGATTCCGGCGCCTATTTGGACGGGCCTGCTCAACTTCTAGTTTCTTCACCTTCAATGCCATCATCCCGTTATGCCGGGTGTGGCAGCGGAGGCTGCTCACCCATCTCGGGGACAGCTGAAGCGCTGGTCCCCGGCTCTGGAGTCGGTGTAGGCCTCGTCGCCTGTTTCTTCTGGTCATCTTTGCGTTGTACGGATAGGCCACCAGCAGTGTTTCCCTTCTTTTTTCCCCATGATTGTGAGTAAGCAGGAAAATTCAGAAATTGTTTAAGGGAGTTTTTATACAAGTTGCATTACTTTTTTGGTACTTTTTTTAAACCAAATTTTCAGGAAGGTCAGGATTTAGCGTCCTAACCCCACGTCATCACATGACGTCCCCCAGAAGTAATGTATCTTTAATAATCTTATGCATCAGTACAGCTCTGATATGTAGTCATCCTCTATTTCAGGACATTGGCAATATGGTGGCATCACAAATTGCAAGCTCAACTATTCTATCTCAAATCACTCTCAGATTAATTTGGAAACATTACCTCATGTATTACAGGCCGAGTACCCCTTATCTGAAATGCATGGGACCAGAAGTGTTTTTCAGATTTTAGATCTTTTTCGGATTTTGGAGTCATGTGTTTGGGTAACTAAGCAGTAGAGTAGCATCAGCAAAATCCCTGTGTCAGCTGTTAAAGGACAACAACAAACAACAACAGGCTTTCAATCTCCACCTGCAATGCTGTGTTTTTGATCAAAAGGTTACAACACACTGTATTTTATTTTGTTCAACACAATAATGTTGCTGGTCATGTTACACTCAAACATGGCACTTTAGGTGGAGATGAATTTCAGATTTCACATGAAAATAATGTCTTTTACTTACCTTGATTCAGAACCATTTTGGCTATTTCACCATCAGTCATTTTCAACAATATCTTTGTACCGCAGAGTAGAGAATAAGCAAAAATCACCCTGAGTAATACACGTAGGTCTGGCGGTGATGATTATTGGTTACAACAGAGCGTCAGAGGCCCAAATGGGCAAGTCAGGTCAGGTGTGGAATTTTCCACTTGTGACGCCATTGTCAGCACTCAAAAAGTTTCAGATTTTTGGATGTTCGGATAAGGGGTACTCACACGTGCCAGCAACTAGAACTAACACTTTAAACCAAGGACATTGTAGTTGACATTTCAGGGCCCTCCACCCCCTATTGCATGGGTGGCAAAGTTAGCACGATGCTATTACAGTGACCTCGGGTTCAAATCCAGCACTGTCTGTAAGGAGTTTGTATATTCTCCCCGTGTCCATGAGGTTTTCCTCTGGGTGCTCCAGTTTCCTCACACCCTCCAAAACATACGGGGATTGTAGGTTAATTTTGGTGTAATTGGATGGCAAGGATTTAAATAGCCTGAATTGGCTTCTTCACTGTGTTGTAAATAAAAATAAAATTTAAATTCAAGTCATTACAGCCAGACATTGCATCTTCCCTCAGCATTCACTGCTCTCCAATTAGGGTTTTTAGACTGCAGGCTCGTAACAGCAAATTTGCAGTTACATGGACAGTCTAAAAAGGAAAGTGCAGGAATTTTTAATCAATTCCTGCACCACGATGTTTCCTGCAGGACCCCTACTACTTTTCAGACGAAGCAAAACTCATTCATAAAGGCGACGTCCAGCTGATGACTCAGGCCACGTTGCTCCACGTACAAGCGTGTACTGGAACTTAAGGTGTGCAGTGTAAATGACCACAAGGTGAGTAATTATGTTAATGTTTGTTAAATTTTTCACAGATTTTTCCAAAACCCACTAATGACTCCAAGTTGCAAGGGAACAGACTGCCTCTCCAATCCCCTGAATTACAAATAGAAGTAAGACAATTGTGCATGTTCCTTCAGTCAATCAGATCAAGTCTGATTGTTTACTTCAGGGTCACTTTCCTGTATTAACTCTTTATCACTTTATTCCTTTAATATCTCAAAGTCTAATAGTCTCTGTCTTGGTTATACTAGGTGACTGAGCTTCTACTGGCCTCATGTTAATAATTCCAATGATTTACCACCTGCTAAGAGAGGGAATTTCTTGACAACTCAGTTCTGATTGACCCACACGTTATTTAGAGAATGCATTCCTTGGTCTCTGATATCCAAACTAAGAGAAACATCATACCTACATCCACCCAGTCAATCCCTTCAGAATTTAATACCTGTCTCCTTATACAAGAAGGTAGAGGGCAAATCTACTTACTATCTCCTCATAAAACAAATCTAGCCTACCAAGAATCAATCTAACTAGTCTCTGGGGCACTCTGGTTATGGGAAATAGGTAGAATGGCACACAGCGTTCCTTCTGCCATTTCACCAATGCTCTTTCTAAAAGGGAAAGAAGTCTTTATTCATGTGCTCAAATTACCTTGCAATAAAGTCCAAAATTCTGATATTCAGAGGGGTTTTGGAGGGGCAAACCAATTACAGACTGAAAGTGGCAACACAAGTAGATAAGATGGTTAAAGAAAACACACAACATACTTGCCTTCATTGGTTGGTGCACTGGGCATTAAAGTGTGCATGGGAGCATTGCATTCAGTTCTGATCAGTGTGTTACAGGAAGGATGTGAGGGGCTTTGGAGAGGGTGTAAAAGAGGTTCACCAAGATGTTGCCTGGATAGAGAATATTATTTATCAGAGGAGGTTGGACAAACATGGATTGTTTTATCTGGAGCATCAGAAGCTGAGGGGTGACCTCATAGAAATATATAAAATTATGAGAGACAGAAATAGGGCAAACAGTCAGAGTCTGCACAACATTGTGGGCTTACTGGACCTGTTCTATGCTGTAGTGTTCTATGTTCTCTCTTCAGGGTGGAAATATCACATTTTACTTTTACTAGATCTAAGGAACATAGCCACAGTGGTTGATGGATTTAAAACGGAGATGAGGAACAACTGTTTCGCCCAAAGAGTAGTGAATCTGTGGAATTCTCTGCCCAAGGTCTTGCAATGGAGGCTGCCTCATTTAATATATTTGAGACACTGGTGGATAGATTTTTTTTTTGAAGACTTTATTTAAAATTTTATAACATGAGTACAATAGAGAATTACATTTAAAGAAAAATAAAAAAAAAATAAAAATGGTATGATTACAATATTACATCAGAAAACTACACAAAATAACCCCCCCCCAGTTAATTGTAACACAATATTAGTAATCTAACTTAAAATTAGTCCAGCCCTCCCCCCCCAAAATAAAGAGTGAAGAGTTAATAAAATTAACAATATTATATATGGAAAGAAAATACCCACTTACAAAAAAAGAGATAAAACTTAACCTAAAAGAAATTCTAACAACAAAAAAAATTTATCAATACTAAAATATCACGCTTAAACATATATTTAAATCAAACTTAAATGCATATAATTAGCAAACGGAGTCCACTTTAACTTATAAAAAGACATATTATCCTGAATTGAAAAAGATATCCTTTCCATAGTCAAACAAAATTTCATCTCCAAATACCACTTATCTAAAGTTAATATATTTTTATCTTTCCAAGTAAGTGCTATACATTTCTTAGCCACGACTAAAGCTGAATAGATAAAAGAAATCTGATAATCCTCTAAACCTAAATCAATTAATGATTGCATGTTCCCTAATAAAAATATATCAGGATCTAATACAAGATGGATATTATATAAACTGTTAAAAATAGATTGAATACCTTTCCCAAACTGTTGCAATCGATCACAAAGCCAAACAGTATGCAAAAAAGTATTGGCCGTCTGATCACATCGAAAACAAGAATCCAACTTACTAAGACCAATTTTTTTTAATTTCTCCGGCGTTAAATATAGCTGATGAATAAAATTATAATTAATCATCGCTAGTCTAGCGTTAATTAATGGTGGATAGATTTTTGTACTGTCGGGAACTAAGGGTTTTGAGGTAAAAATGTGTAAATGGAGCTGAAACCGTGGCCAGATCAGCAAAGATCTTGCTAAATGGCACAGCAGATTCGATGGGCCAAAAAGCCTTCCCCTGCTCCTATTTCTTAAGGTTAGAGGGGTAAAATGAAAAGGAAGTATGAGGCAAGCTCTTTTTACACAGAGTGTAATAGGGACCCTGCATCACCCTACCAGGTGAGGTGGTGGAGTATAGAGCATAAAACAGTACAGAACAAGAAGAGGCCCTTCAGCCCACTATATCTGTGTCAATCCGCACATCTACCTGAAGATGGTGTTCGTCCCTCCACTTCCCTGCCCGTCTGTCTAAAAATGTGTCTTATGTGTGTGATAGTACAGATCCATCACCAATGTACATAGTGTATATAGTTACTGTATCTAGACTGTGCTTACAGCGATTAGCTGAGAGCTAAGCCACACCTATTGTCTGGGCCTTAAAGGGTTGTGTCCCTAGCCAGGTCGGATCATTCCGGACTGGTCGGCCACCTGTGAAGAGCTCCGGTCTTTTGCTAATAAAAGCCTTGGTTTGGATCAACAAGTCTTTGGTTCTTTCGACGAGCTCTACAATGTGTTACTTCTTTCTCTTTGGCTTGGCTTCGCGGACGAAGATTTATGGAGGGGGTAAAAAGTCCACGTCAGCTGCAGACTCGTTTGTGGCTGACAAGTCCGATGCGGGACAGGCAGACACGATTGCAGCGGTTGCAGGGGAAAATTGGTTGGTTGGGGATGGGTGTTGGGTTTTTCCTCCTTTGCCTTTTGTCAGTGAGGTAGGCTCTGCGGTCTTCTTCAAAGGAGGTTGCTGCCCGCCAAACTGTGAGGCGCCAAGATGCACGGTTTGAGGCGATATCAGCCCACTGGCGGTGGTCAATGTGGCAGGCACCAAGAGATTTCTTTAGGCAGTCCTTGTACCTTTTCTTTGGTGCACCTCTGTCACGGTGGCCAGTGGAGAGCTCGCCATATAACACGATCTTGGGAAGGCGATGGTCCTCCATTCTGGAGACGTGACCCATCCAGCGCAGCTGGATCTTCAGCAGCGTGGACTCGATGCTGTCGACCTCTGCCATCTCGAGTACTTCGACGTTAGGGATGTAAGCGCTCCAATGGATGTTGAGGATGGAGCGGAGACAACACTGGTGGAAGCGTTCTAGGAGCCGTAGGTGGTGCCGGTAGAGGACCCATGATTCGGAGCCGAACAGGAGTGTGGGTATGACAACGGCTCTGTATACGCTTATCTTTGTGAGGTTTTTCAGTTGGTTGTTTTTCCAGACTCTTTTGTGTAGTCTTCCAAAGGCGCTATTTGCCTTGGCGAGTCTGTTGTCTATCTCATTGTCGATCCTTGCATCCGATGAAATGGTGCAGCCGAGATAGGTAAACTGGTTGACCTATGTGTTACTACCACTACGTCATCTAATAGTGTGTTTCAGGCACCCACCACTCTCTGCACCGGCTTATCAACTTTAAATGATTTGTGTACCCCACTCCCTCTTCACATCTTTCAGTCCCTCTCCATTTACCAAATGCTTTGCTCTCTACTTTTTCTGACTCGCATTTATTTCCACTCTTCCTTCACTGAAGCCTTCAAATTCCAGGACAAATTGTGAAAGTAACTTCCCTGCACGTTCGACAATAGGGGGAACAGAGTTTCTATATATCATGTTGCAGGGACTTTGGTTTGTGAAAGGTCTACAGTGAAAATAATTCAAAATGGACAAATTTTCCACTTAATGGGTGGCACGGTTGCCGTAACAGTCAGCGCAACGCCTTTACAGAAGCAGCAATTGGGACCAGATCTGGGCTGGAATCCCGGGCTGTCTGTAAGGAGTTTGTACGTTCTCCCTGTGCCTGTGTTGGTTTCCTCCCACCCTTCAAAATGGACCGAGGGTGTATATTCGGCGCCACAGACTCGTAAGGCCAAGTTGGCCTTGTTACAGTGCTGCAGGTCTAAATTTAAAAAATTAAATTAATCATAACAGGCTCAGCTGAAGCAACTAAATCAATCAACTAAAAATCTAGAAGCTGTTGCAGTGCCAGAAGGTGCCACTAAATTCATGGATAATAAAAATGATCTTTAAAATGTGAAATATGCATTTTATTTTGAACAATAAAAACTATGAAACTGTGGGCATGAAATACCGTGGTATTCATGCAGAAAAATACCTTCTAGTTGTCGTCAGTAGGTTATCAACCTGTACTTAAAAAGGAAATGGTCCCTGTAACAGTTGAACATAGATCAAAGCAACTTGCTTAATGTCTTTGCTGTTTTATACTTGCGCAGATGTTATACACTCCCTAGTGTATTTGTCCTGGGCATTGCGTAAACATGTTTGTCAAAAATTAGTGTAAGCCCTAAATGAGTTGCATTATAACCATGACGAAGGTTTCTGCAACCAATCGTCGACAATTCTTTTTCCCTCACAGATCCTGCTTGGCCCGCAGAGTTTCGCCAGCGGGCTGATTTTGCTCCAGATTCGAGCATCTGCAGTCTCCGGTGGTGCCCCATTGCCAAGACTCTTTAAGGCTTGCTGATCTTGAAGAGGTTTTCCTCCTCATCTTCAACAAGAGTTGTGAGAGTTTCTCTCTCACTGCACTCACCCATTCCTCCCTCCTCCTCACACCCACACCCACCCCCCCCCCAAGTTGTCTTTTTATCTTAGTTGCCTTTCACTGCACAGGTTCATAGTCTCATGCGCGCGCGCACACACACACACACACACACACACACACACACACACACACACACACACACACACACACACACACACACACACACACACACACACACACACACACACACACACACACACACACACACACACACACACACTCCACCAACACCACCACCCCCTGCCCCACCCCCCATTTGAGGATTCAAAATGCATTTGATTCTTGTAGATTTATAGACCAGATTTCCACCAAGAATTCATTTGCTTTAGAATTTGTTCAAAAGAGGTCACCAAAATTGGCCAGCTGTTTGACATTTAGCATGGTCACGTTGGGACAAGGGGCTTGTTTCTGTGCTTTTCTACTCTCTCACTCTGTTCCTTGTATTCAGCGCCACTGAAATCACTGCACATTATGTCTCAAGGGGAGCTATCCCAATTTGCGGACAGCCTGGGAGCCTAAAACTGGAATTTCTATCCCCATGTGAAGAGAATGCAGAAAGGAAGTAATAAGTGAGAGAGGAAGTGGAGGTGATGGGGAAGGAATGAAGGTAATTGCTGTGATGGATGAACAAAGAGGTTGGAGCCATTGAATGATAGAATTGGGCAATCAAATTTCATGTAAAAGGGAGTCATTAAAGGAGAAAACTCCGGTGCATTAGGCCGACTTACTCATCAAAACACATACAGCATGCACCTCGCCCTGTGTGATAATGTTACTTTTTGCCAATTTAAACTCCCAGTAAAGAACCACTTGAATGATAAGTGTGGGTTGGAAAACTAATGGCCAAGTGCCGCTCCATTTTGGGGCAGTATTCCCAGTGGAAAATCAGGATCACAGAATTCCCACCGCATCACCTGAGAAAGGTTCTTGCAAAAGTAAGAAGAAGAAAAAAAGAGGTCAAACAAAAGTTGGAAGTATCTATCTAACCTGACCCCCAATATTATGGAACCTTGTCCAGATACCTGGCAGCTTATCACATTGTCATAGCTTCTGTAGCAAAGAGGTATTCATATATTTCACCATCTTTGTTCCTATGCGTATCATTTTTATTCCAACTCATGATCATGGGACTTTGATGACTTTTGTGAGTTCAATGTTTGGCAGCAACTGAGCTGCGAAAAGTTAACGTGGCAGCACGTTTGGCACAGTGGTTAGTGCAACACTGTTACAGCGTCGTCGATTGGGACCGAGGTTCAAATCCCATGCTGTCTGAAAGGAGTTTGTATGTTCTCCCTGGGTCTGTGTGGGTTTTCCCTGAGGGCTCAAGTTTCCTCCCACTGTTTGAAACATACCAGGTGTCATTGGGTGGCATGGACTTGTGGGCCGAAATGGCCTGTTACTGGGCTGTAGGTCTACATTTTGTTTTTAATTAAAAAATGTAAAGAAAAGTGCAGATGCTGGGGTTGGTATCATTCACAAATGTGCTGGAGAAACTAAGCAGGTCACGCAGATTCCACAGGAAGTAAAGGGTAACCAACACTTCAGGAGTGCATCACAAAAATCTGTAGACCCCGTGGTTGAAGTAAAAACACAAAATGATGGAGAAGCCCAGCAGATCGACCAACATTTCAGGCCTGGGCCCTTCGTCAGGTGTACAGTAAGTTGCAAGTTGTGAAATGTTAGTGACTAACTCAGCAATAAAAGTTAACTAACTTTTCGAATTTTGATAGATAAGTTCACCTGGTCCTGACTCTCGCCAGCTTTCCCGAACTCAGGATGAATGAATTACAGTCGGTTCCAGGAAAGTGCCCACCAGGCCTAGAGTACCTTCTGCAGGTTGTATGGGCACTTAAATTATTACTCATTTTAATTTTGTCAGTTCCATCAGTTGTATGATATGGGATTAACCTTCTATTAAACACAATGCTCCTCAGTTTCTTTTGCTAGAAATGAGATTGAGGCAGGTAAATTGTGTTTGACCAAAAATGTTTTCACTCTCAGAAAATGCTTGCCTCTCTCATCGAGTGTTACCAGTTTTTGCTGATTTTCGAACGTGCAATGGTCGAGCCGTCCACCATCAGCAAATGTGAATTAGACCCCTTATAATGTGATGAGGTTGGTAGGTTTATTGGCAAATGTAAATTGTCTGTACTGTGCAGAACAGATTCAATGGGCTGAAAGGCATCCTTCCACATTGTCAGGAAATATGGAAAAAAAACTCAAAAGATACAGGCTTTTCTCTGAAAGAGAGAAAGAGAGAATTCAGTTCTACAGTTCAGCAGCAGTAGCTGGGACTGGAATAGGACAAGCTGGCAAATGTGGAAAAACCCCATTTTGAAGAAAGGTTGTGAGTTCTGAGTTCAGCCTGTTCAAAGCCCTTGTGGTCCTTACAAGAGGAAAGTACTGGTTGCATAATGTTTCACTTGAAATAAGGGAAACAAAAAAGAACTCTGTAGTGACCTGAAAGAAAGAGGGTATCACCTGGAAAGCCCTGATAAGGCAAGTTTCTTTGGCAAGACACTGATGTGGCTGATCAAAAGGGATCAGTTTATGTCCAGGAACAACAAATCTCTCTCTGAAAACTGACAAGGACCTTCCTGAGCGGTAACCATTTACCTTTCAATCACCAAAGCCTGGTGAAATTCATAAATGTTAAATTCTGTGCACAGTATAAGAATTGCCTGCAACCAGTGAACTTGGAGGAGTGAGACGTGAGATTGGACTGTGAATTAAAGAACTTTTCTAAATTTACACACACATTACATCCACGTGCACTTAGAATTAGAAGGGGGTTAGTTAAGTTAATAGTAATAAGTTGAGGTTTGATCATATTTTCATGTTTAAAGAAAATTAAAAGCAACTTTTGATTAAGTAACCATTTGCCTTGGTGAATATCTATTGCTGCTGGGTTTTGGGGTCCTCTGGGCTCGTAACAGTACAAAGTTTAGAATTGTTCGGTTCCTATCTCAAAAGCATAGGAATCGTGTTCATTTTGTATACCATTTGAAAGGATGCAAAACAAATTAACTCTGTTTTTTTACAGATGGACAAGATTCTGATAAATCAAAAGATGGAATTAGTAGAAAGTAAGTGACTCTGGGGCATAAGTGTTTGAGGAAACCCATCAATTGCCAGATAATTAGTGTTGCAAAACATTCCCTTTCTCAGTGGCACAATGAGGTGAATAATGCATGTTTAATTCTTGTTATCAAGGTCTTTGCTATGGATAAGAAATATTGCCATACAAAATTGTTATTCTCCCCCACACTCACTCTGCAATGCTATGTATGAACTTAAGTACTTAATTACATAAGACTCACTGACAAAAGGCAAAGGAGGAAAAACCCAACACCCAACCCCAACCAACCAATTTTCCCCTGCAACCGCTGCAACCGTGTCTGCCTGTCCCGCATCGGACTTGTCAGCCACAAACGAGCCTGCAGCTGACGTGGACATTTACCCCCCTCCATAAATCTTCGTCCGCGAAGCCAAGTCAAAGAAGAACATAAGACTTAAGAGTCTGGTATGGAGGTGCCAATGTACTGGTCAGGAAAAAAAACTATAGATGGTTGTGAACTCAGCCAACGCCATCATCGGCATCAGTCTTCACTCCATTAAGGACATCTACAGGAGGTGGTGTCTTAAGACAGCAGTGTCTATCCTCAAGGATCCCCACCACCCAGGCCATGCCTTCCTGACAATGCTACCATCGAAAAGAAGGTACAGGAGCCTGAAGACGAGCACTCAGCTCCACGAGGACAACTTCTTCCCCTCTGCTATCAGATTCCTGAATGGACAACGAGCCACAGACACGATCTCACTTTCTCTTATTTTTGCACTAATTTATTTATTTTTAAATGTAACTCATGGGAGTATTTGTACTGTAATATCGTCAAAAAGCAACAGATTTTGTGACTAGCTCATGACAATAAATTATGATCTTATTCTTATTCCCATTCCCAGTGTGCCACGTAATTGTTCGACACCAATACTGCCTGGAGTTATGAATGATGATCCAATCACTACTCATGAGTTAATGAGCAGTGATTGGCTCATCAATCATGACCCAATAATTGATGAGCCAATCATTGATTGCGAACTGTTGAGCCGCAATTGGCATTTTCAGTGAGCAGTCAGGCAAATTTCTCAACTTTCACACAGAGCTGCAAAGGTAATAACTGTCTAGAAAGTCTTTGTATTAATTTCTTAAGCGTTGAATTGCATTAAGGTGATTTCCATGATCAGCAGGCCAAAATCCATAAAATACACCCAAAAGTGTTCAGGAAGCACAATCTTTGTTGTCTAGTGTTCTTTATCTTGGAAAGAGAATAAATTGACCGGTACTTCCACTGATCTTTTGGCTCGTTGGACAAGAAGGGATTCCTGAAAAATCACCAATCGTTAACTCTTTCAGGAAAGAAAAAGAGATGAAAAGTGAGTGTATGCTGTTTAAGCAACTGCAGATCCCATAATTAAAATAATGATTTTGGTGGCCTTCCTTAGGCATTCTTGAATGCAGTTCTCTCGACACCAGGACTAGTTGTAGGGGGAGATTGGATGGGCTGGATCATATTGAGAACCACTGGTTTAAGGAGAGGGGCAGATGGTTAACAAGAACCTGAAAGGTGTTTTTTTCACTCAGAGGTATCTATAATAAAACGGACACAATAACAATGTTCAAGAGGCCTTTAAATCGGATAGGAAGGGCTTACAACGGTAGCCCTCAGCCTTTTTTTTCCCACTCAAAAACTGCCTTAAGTAATCCCTTACTAACCTGTGCCATCCTATGCCATGGACCAGATGCTGACAGGTAGGACTATCCCATAATGCCATTTTGTTTGGCATGGACAAATCGGAGAGAAGGGCCTGTTCCATGCTGTATGATCTATGACATAGAAGATCACTCAACTCATGTAAGGGTTCTAACCGCCACGGACACTGGTGCAATAGTTTTGCATTTTGAGTGGCTGATTCCCTCACATTGACATTGGTGGATATTGAATCTCTCTTTGTATATTTCAGTCACACTTGGGTTTGAGACCAACAACAGATATGAGATTACAAACAAGATCGGGCAGCAAATGTACTATGCCTTTGAAAAGAGTAACTTGTGCTGCAGATTGTTCTGCGGGCTGCGCCGTTCATTCAAAATATACATTGTGGACAACTTCGGCACTGAAGTAATGTGCCTCAAGCGGCCTTTGCGATGTGACCATTGCTGTTGCCCATGCTACCTGCAGAAGGTTAGTGACCAATTAAAATGTTGACTTTTTGAAAATTCTGCACCAGATGTCGGAGAGTACCACTGATTTCCTTCTCCCATCCTCACTCAATGTCCCGCCCTCTGTATCTGCTTTGCAGCCTGGCCAGATTCCTTTGTCATTGCTTTCTTGATACCTCACTCCTAGGAGGCAGTGGTTCGAACCCTGCTTTTGATTGGAACACAGAATGGCTGACTATTGTAATGGTTATGGAGTGTTAGTTTATTTCGGTACAGTCTTCCAAATGAGGCCCTGTGCGCTGTCTAATGTCTCACACCACATATTTCCTGAGCTGATATTTCATCTCATCCAACATCCAGGAGGCAGTATGGTTTTCAAACTGCCCTCCAAGCTCACATTCCACCTAAGCAATCCCTATACCCCAGGTGCTCTGTGGTTAGCAAGGAATCACTTAAGGTGGTATGTAAGTGGAAAGAAAAAGTTTGAAAACCTTTGTTTTAATGGTACCTCATTGACTCGTTATGTGCAGGGTTTCATAACTCCAAAGGATATTAGCCAATGACAATTTCTCTCAAGCAAATTATTTCAGTAGCATTTTGGGTTAAAGCAGTGGTTCTCAGCCTTCCCTTCCCACTGACATACCACCTTAAGTAATACCTCACTAATCACAGAGCTTTTATGGCATAGGGATTGTTTAAGGTCGAATGTGAGTTTGGGGGGGCAATTTGCAAACCACAGATATAACTCACTCTTTCCCTACCCCTCTGTCTCCTTTCCTCCTGCTCCCCAGCCTTCATCGTCCCTCTACCCTTTCCTCCTATCACCTTCCAGCTCCTTTCTCTTCTTCTACCACCCTCCCTCCCTTCCGCCCCCACCCAGACTGATTTTCAGTGCTCGAAGGGCTCAGGCCTGAAACCCTAACTGCCTTTTGCTTTCTGTGGATGCTTCATGGTCTACTGAGTTTCTCCAACACTTTCTCCAGCAAGTAACAGAATACAACTTTGAAAAACTAGAAGCTTGTGGTAAAAAAGTAAACTCAGGTGCAAGTTCCAACACTTACATCATGCAGTGTTAGAGAGTGATGGTGGTGTAAACACAGGTTTAGATCTGGATTGTCTGAATTATATTTGCTTTGCATGGAAGTAAATGATTGAGAACAAATTATCATAGATACCCTTGTAATTTGATTGAATTTGTCATTATTTGTTATAATGTCAGGTGACCATGGCACAAAGCGGGTGATTGGTGGGATAATTTGTCGTGGGGGGGTCCCAGAGTGGGGTGGGGAAGATTGGCATCCCATTGGCAAGAAATTTGCAAATGATGGGGTCTAGTGCAATGTACAAAAATGCTGGAGAAACTCAGCAGGTTATGTCGCATCCTTGGAAAGCAAATGTAATTCAGACAACCCAGATCTAAACCTGCACTTACACTGTTGTGACTCCCTAATGCTGCATGAGGTAAGTGTTGGGACTTGCAAGCTCCTGGTAATGCAGATCTCGTGGAGGTGATTTCCATTTTTTATTATACATGAACTGTGTCTGCTCGCCTGGGGGAGAGAGGCGTGCTCTATAACAAAAGTGAAGGCCTGGGTGATGGTCAAATACTGGGGATTAAAGGGGAAAGGAATTGCAGTAGAGGTGTTTTAGAAAGTTATTGCCTGTAGAATTAATTTAGTGAACAAAGACCCAGTGATTGATAAACTGGGAGTGAAACATTTCAGAATGCTTGATTGGCTAACAATTTGATGCATTCAGTTTCTGCAATTATACATACAAAATCAAAATTGTGCACATGTGGAAAATGCAGGCGGAAGCAGCAGGTTAGGCAATTTATGACTTTATCCTCAAGCTGATCATCTTTCGTCGCCAAGGTCACTTTGACGTTCAATTCTATTCTTAGATCAGCAAATGAAAGAGTAAAGGCCTTTATATCTTAAGGTTGAGAGAATAGCCAGAAGCTATTGCAAAGTAACGATCCTCCTACAGAAATGATCATCCATGTTCACTAAATGAAATGCCTACCTCTAATTAGCACCAACTGAGATGCCACCACTGAGTAGAAAGTCAACTGCGGCAGCTCTGTGTAGTGCGCGTCGAAAGAACCAAAGATTTGTTGATCCAAACCAATTAACTGATATTATTAATATCACAAGTAGGTTGAGCAGTCCAGAATGACCTGGTCTGGCTAGGAGAAATCCTTTAAGACCTGCCAGTAGGTGTGGCTACTACACTCTCAGCCAATCACAGTCATCCCTCACTACCATCTGTACATATGTACATATACGCATTGGTGATAGAATCTGTACTATCACACTCTGTTCTTATCAGGGATATGAGAACAGGTCAGAGGTTGTGGCATGCAGCTCACTGACCAAGAGCACAAAGCCTTGCCACCATCTACAACACACAAGTCTTGAATTCAATGTAGACATAATCCTCGGGAAGATCGTCTCGTTGAAAAGAGACAACCCATCTGGCTAACCTGCCATTCACCACGTTCTTCCTAGTGCAAAGGAGCTGTAGTGTCCACCACATAGAAAATGAAATGCAGCTACTCACCAGCTCCAGTTGAATAGCACCTTCAAACCCCATTCAATTTGTTAAGCAGTAATTAAGACTGGTGAGTGATTATAAGCTACTTGCACATCATGCAAAAATGCTTTGTATTTTCAGAAGTTATTACAAAAAACAATAACATTAATGAGTTTATTATTTTTTGGAGATTTTACTGGAGATTATTACAAAATAGCCATCCCAGCAGGTACAAGAAATGAGTGACAGAAACAGTTTTGTTGTACACACACAAACATATACACACACACACACACACACACACACACACACACTCACACACACACACACACACGCTCACACACACACGCTCACACACACACACACACACACATACACACACACAAACTCACACACACACACACACAGAGTCAGATTCCATGTGCAGACATACACACACCCTCCCACACACACACACACACACACACACACACACACACACACACACACACACACACACACACACACACACACACACTGTCAGATTCCCTGTGCAGACTGTCCTGAGTGGAGTAGGAGGGGGAGGGGGAGAGGGGATATCTGACTCTCCACCTATAATCAGATCTCAGAGATGCAGCTTTGCTCTTGAGACCAAATTTCTCACTCAGGAAGCAGCAGCTCTCGTGCTGGGGTGGCACAGTTAGCCTAGCAGTTACCATAACGCTGTTACAGCGCCAGCGACTGGAGTTCAAATCCAGCGCTGTCTGTAAGGAGTTTGCATGGTCTCCCCTTGACTGTGTGGGTTTCCTCTGGGTGCTCCAGTTTCCTCCCACTGTTCAAAACGTACTGGGATGTAGGTCAATGGGGTGTAATTGGGCAGCATGGGCTTGTGGTCTGAAAGGGTCTGTTACCTTACTGTACGCCTACATGTTAAAAATCGAATGATCTACCTTTTCCATAGTTCTGATCTTATTTCATTTACAGTTAGAAGTGCAAGCTCCACCTGGAGAACTAATAGGATACGTTGTCCAAAAATGGCACCCATGTCTTCCAAAGTTTGATATTCAAGACAAAAACCAAAAAGTCATTCTGAGGATCTATGGCCCGTGTTGTCATTCTGGATGTTTGCCAAATTATAACTTCAAGGTACAACTTTCTCAAAGTGTCAAGTCATACAAACAAAGCAATGGATTATTTAAGATAAAAATGTTCCAGGCTGCCCCATTTCCTTAAGGAATACTTAATCCATATTACTCTTCAATTTCTCAAACAGTATTGAGGAAAGGCAGGGTGAATTTTTCCAATTTAGTTCCACAGGGTTATGTTCTGGGACTCCTGCTCTTTATGATTTTTGTAAACAACTTGGTCAAAGAAATGGAGGGGTGGGTCAGTAAGTTTGCAGATGACATTGAGATTGGAGGTGCTGTAGAAGTTTGAACTTGAAAGCTGAGTACATTGTTAATGGCAGGATTCTTAGCAGTGCGGAGGGACAGAGGGATCTCGGGGTACAAGTCCATCAATCCATCAAGGTTGCCATGCAAGTTGCGAGGGTGCTGAAGAAGGTGTAAGGTGAGCTGCCCTTAATTAGATGGGAGATTAAGTTCAAATGCCATGATGTAATGTTGCAGCTCCATAAAATTCGAGTTAAAACACACTTAGAATGTTGTGTTCTATTCTGATCACCTCATTACATGAAGGATATGGCAGTTTTAAGGGAAGATTTATCAAGATGCCACCTGAATTGGAGAACATGTCTTACGAAGGTTGAGCAAGCCAGGGTGTTTCTCTTTGGAGCATGACTTCTTAGAGGTATACAAGATTAGGAAATGCAGAGGGTGGACAGGCAGCATCATTTCCCAGGAAGTCATTGGCCAATACGAGAGGACATCTGTTTAAGTGAGTGGAGGAAAATTTAGGGGAGATGTCAAAAGTAGTTAACTTATTTATATACAGACAGTTTTGGGGGCCTGGAATGCATTGCAGTGGTCGTGGGAGAGGCTGGAACAATAGTAACAGTTAAAATACTCTTAGATAGACCCAAGGATGTAAGACTAATAGAAGGATATGAGCTGTGAAGGAGGGAAGGGTTAGATTGATGTGGAACAGATTTACAACATCATTATTGGCCCAAGGGACTGTACTGTGATGTAATGTTCTATGTTCTGGAGCAAGGAACAGGCCTCAGGTGAACACACCCAAAAGGTGCATTCTGTGTGAAACAAGCTTTTTGCTGGAGCACGTCAAAATTAAGAAAGAGGTAATGTTGGAGCTTCTGGAAGTCATTCAGATACACATCCCCTGGAGGTTACCATAGAAAGCAAGGAAAGAGATTGCTGGCAAAGATCTTTGAATCCTCTGTGGCCATAGGAGTAGTACTGGAGGAATATAATTGTAGTTACGATGTTCAAGAATGGTAACAGGGAGAATCCTGATAATTATAAACCAATGTGTCTTACTTCAGTGAGACAATCATTTATGATAATTTGGAGAAGGTGGTTAGCATGTCCTTGTGAGGAGCAGGTCATCCCTAACATGCTTAATTAAGCATTTCCAAGAAGTGGATAGAAGAAATTGATAAAGGTAGGGTGATGTGATTTATATGAATTTTAGTAAGGTATTCGACAAGGTTTCCCTCTTGGAAAGTCCATGGAAACTTGGCTACATGGATTCAGAATTGGCTTACCCACAGTGGTCAATGGAAAATATTCTGCTGGAGGTTGGTGGGATGAGAGAGGAAGAAGGCTCCCATTGCTATCCTCCTGGATTTAGAGGCATACTTTCTTCTCTATTAACTGGGACTGCATGAAGAAAGCCTTTAATTCAACTTTTCTGTGTCAAATTTAGACATAGACATGCATCACGGTAACAGGCCCATTCAGCCCACGTGTGCCCAGTTACACTTAATTGACCTACAGTCCCGGTACATTTTGAACAATGAGAGGAACCCAGAGCACCTGGGCAAAACTGAGGTAGACTGGAGGAGAATGTACAAACTTTTTACAGACAGCGGCAGATTTGAACCCCGGTCACTGGTGCTGTAGCAGTGTGGTGCCAACCTCTCCGCTAAGCCTGCCACTCTATTAGATACTGCAATTGAGCCATTAATTACTCCATCAGGCATGGATGCTCCTCTGTGCAACCTCTGATTATCCAATTCCACTCTCTACACCCCCCCCCCCCCGCCCACCCCACCAAGCTAATAAGTTCTATCTTTCTGGCTCAGAATATAAGTGACCTCAAAACCAAAAGTCATTTCCCTCAGCCAGATGAAATGGCCATCTGCCTCATTATTTGCAAGGCCTTATTGGGGTCTGACTCATCTCCACATTGACTACATGGAAATGGCTATAAAGCATTTGAGAAATTCTGACTATTTTTCCGGTGCTAGAAAAATCATAATTCCTTCCTCATCCTTCCATTCGCCCTCCTCGATTCCTCTTTTCCCTTCTCATCCTTGCTCCTTTCCTCTTTTAATTGTTTTTTTGCATTTAGATGTACTGCGCAGTAACAGGCCCTTCCAGCCCACAAACCTATGGCACACAATTACACCCAATTAAGCTACAAGCCCCCGTACATTTTGAAGGGCGGGCGGAAACTGGAGCACCAGGAGACAAGGGAAGAAAGTACAAACTCTTTTCAGACAATGCTGGATTCGAGCCCCGGTCGCTGGCACTATAAAAATGTGGCACTAACCGCTACTCTAACCTTGCCGCCCCTTCCTTGTTCTCTTCCTCTCAGCTTTCCAACTCCCTGAAATGGTATTACCTACCATCAACAGTGTCAAGATTATCTCTGAAGTAAAATTAAATCCCAATCTGTCCCTGGCTGTAAAAAAAAAGCAATCTCAAGCATTCTGTTGATCAGATGAGGGTGGAACCCCAACAAATGACACTAGAGGCTCTCAATTACCTCAAAGTGACTTCCTTCTTGAGAAAGAAGCTGCCAACTAAGCTGAGCTGGCCTGGCTAGTCTTGGCTTGACCTGAACTCAAATACTTGATTGGGATAGAAAGCTGAACCTACCTGAAACCAACACAAGTGGACAGGACATGTCGGGCTTCAGTCTGGTACTTGATAGTGATCTTCCATTGTTATCCTTATCATTTTATTACAGATAAAAACTCTTCATTCAAGTGAAGTAATAGGAAATATTGTCAAGACTTGGGCTGGAATTGTGATTGAAGCTTTAACAGATGCAGATAAATTTGAGATCAGCTTTCCGATGAATTTGGACGTCTGTATTAAAGCAGTCCTTATGGGGGCCTGCTTTTTAATTGTAAGTATAAACGTATTCATGTAGCAGGCAAGATGTGTCCAGAACAGTGGTGGCCGATCTGAGTTATAAAGCAATAAAGTTTCCAAATCCAGAGGTGATCCAATAAATTAATCTTCTCAAGCTCACGAGATTGAGAGAAAATTTGTTAAAGCTATTCAAAATCTTTCTAAAATAGAGAATTAATTATTGTGCTGCAATAATTAACGTTGCAATGCCTCAAAATCAAGTTGAGCTTATCAGTTTGTACAACGGGTGAATGAAAGATAAAGTCCATGCAGTTCTTAGAATGTCAAGTGTATTACTGCAAACTGATCGTCATTGAACTGATTGCAACAGGAGTAAGGAGAGAGAGGGAGGATAGGCCTAGTCTGAGGAAGGAGAGTGAGTGAGAGAGAGAGAGAGGCTGGGAGAGAAAAAGTGCACAATTTTGAGGGATAGACAAACTGCACAGGAAACACCAGCTTAGCCCAGAAATTGCATGCCAATAGGAATCAGTAACCTCAGACTATGTGAAACCTCAGGGCTGTGAAACAAAGCAAGTTAAATCTCAGCATGAGTCAGTAACCTCAATGTTGCGAATCTAGAGAACGTTATTCCAGAATAGATCAGTTGAGAATGAAAAGCAAACAATTGCCTTAAACATCTTACAATGATGATCAATCCATAAACGCCTCTATTTGTTACTGTCAGTGAGGCATCAGTTAGTTTACCTAAATGATTATGGAAAGGTAAAAGCTCTGCTGCATAATATAATGGGCGTCAACTTCAAAACTGGAAAATGTTAAGGATGCCATTCATAATCGGTGATAGAAATTCAAACAGGCAGTGTTACAGAATGGGTACCATTGGATCTGCAAAATGAACAGTAATCTGACTACCGGCTGCAGGTTAATCTGGACTTCCTATCTGATAACAGTCAAGATATTTTCCAACTTTCCTCAACTTTATTCAATGAGTATTATCAAGTCCTTTCCGAGCTGTTATGATCTTGCTCTTAGAATCAAAGAATGTTACAGCACAGAAAACAGGCCTTCTAATCTGTGC
The DNA here is from genome assembly GCF_036971445.1 of Narcine bancroftii. NCBI lineage: Eukaryota > Metazoa > Chordata > Chondrichthyes > Torpediniformes > Narcinidae > Narcine > Narcine bancroftii. The sequence continues at coordinate 114,200,798 of NC_091477.1, read as the reverse complement.
TGACCATTATTTCACTGGTCCCATTGACCCGCTCCCATTCCATAATCCTTCAGATCTCTCTCATCCATGGATCTATCCAATTTATTCTTAAAACTCAAGATTGAGCCTGCATTCATCACACCAGGTGGCAGCCCATTCCACCCTCCCACCATTCTCTGAGTGAAGAACTTTCCTCTAATGTTACCCTTAAACCTTTCCCCTTTTACCTTAAAACTATGACCTCTTGTATTTATATCCCCCAATCTAAGTGAAAAAAGCCTACTTACATCTACTCCGTCTATACCTCTCATAATTTTGTAAACTGCAATCAAATTTCCCCTCATTCTTCTTCACTCCAAGGAATAAAGTCCTAACCAGTTTAATCTTTCCCTGTAACTCAACTCCTGAAGACTGGACAACATCCATGCAAATCTTCTCTCTGCACTCTTTCAATCTTATGATATCTTTCTTGTCATTAGGTGACCAGAACTGCACACAATATTCCAAATTGTCTTAAACAACTTCAACATAACATCCCAACTCTTGTACTCAATACTTTGATTTATAAAGGCTGAGATGCTCAAAAGCCTGTCCACCTGCGATGCCACCTTCAGAGAACAATGTATCTGTATTCCCAGATCACTCTGCTCCTCCACACTCCTCAGTACCCTACTATTTACTGTGTATGTCCCACCTTGGTTTTCCTTTCCAAAATGCATCACCTCACACTTGTTTGCATTAAACTCCATCTGCTATTTCTTGGCCCATTCTCCCAGTTGGTCCAGATCCCACTTCAAGTTTTGAAAATCTTTCTCACTGTCCACAGCGCCTCCTATCTTTATGTCATCAGCAAACTTGCTGATCCAATTAATCACATTATCATCCAGATCATTGCTATATACTACAAACAACAATGGTCCCAACACAGATCCCTAAGACACTACCACTAGTCACAGGCCTCCAGTCCGAGAAGCAACTATCTACCACCACTCTCTGTTTTCTCCCACACAGCCAATTCCGAATCCAGTTTACAACTTCTCCATGGATACCTAGTGTTATAACCTTCTGAACTAACCTCCCATGTGGGACCTTGTCAAAGACTTTAATAAAGTCCATTGTAGACAACATCCATGCTATTTGCCCCACTATTCGACCAATCCTGTGCTAAATAGTTCATTTGTCATTAAATAATGTCCTTTAATCTTTTGTGATGTCTAATACTGCTAGGATTGAAATGGTTCACATTGAATGGGAATTGAAACATGACTTTTTCAACCATTTGACTCAGTTTTCCACCTCTATGAATTTCTGACCCCAATCCTCTTTGGCAGTTCCTAGAAGGCATTTCCCATTTCTGTTGTGCCTTCCCTCAGTCTACCTGCCACTGCTGCCTTCATCGAAGCTTCTGTCACATGCACAACTGGCCTCTGCAACTCCCCCAGTTCCAGTAACCCAATGGCTCTGTGTCTGAAGTCTCCCAGTTTCTCAGGATCAAAGTCCTCATCCAAGTTTACAGATCTCTTCATTGCCCAACTATTCTCTGCCTACATTTGACTTTCTACTGACCCTGCATTTGGGAGTTGTGCAATCATTAAATCTCTGGCCTGGTGCACTCCTCAGAATCTTTCTTCCCTGCAAATGCCATTCAATGATGAATGCGCCTTCATCCACCTCAAGCGCACAATTCCCCCCTTAGACATCTCTGGGTCCCAACTGCTACTCTTTAAGAAGCTTGTTAATCCATTCTTCAAGTGTACATGAAGTAGCTAGTAAAATGGTGGCATGTTTCATGTAGCGGTTAGTGTATCGCTATTACAGCGCCAGCGACTCGAGTTCAAATCCACGTTGTGGAAGTTTGTATGTTCTCCCTGGGACCTGAATGGGTTTTCCCAGGGTGCTCTGTTTTCTCTCACCCTTCAAAAGAACATACATACATACATACAGCACAGTAACAGGCCATTTTGGCCCACGAGCCCATGCCACCCAATTACTCTACAACCCCCAGCACATTTTGAATGGTGAAAGGAAACCGGAGCCCCCGGGGAAAACCCACACAGACACGGGGAGAATGTGCAAACCCTTTAGAGCCAGAGCGGGATTTTAACCCTGGTCCAGATCACTGTTGCTGTAACACTGTTGTGCTAACAGCTACAGTAACCGTTACAGTGTTGGTTAATTAAGTGTAAATGGATGGTGTGGCCGAAATCAACTTCTACTGTGTTCAGAGCAACATTTTTTTTAAAATAACGTAACATTTTCTGTTAATTGTGTCGTACAGTAGTTGCTTCGTTCAGCCTGACACTAACTATGCTTCTCAAGGGCTCCAGAAGCTGTAATGTACAGGTTCATCATGAATGGAACTTTAAAAATACAAGTCTTTATTTTTGTTCTATTAATGAACATGGTTTAACTTGGCAGGATTACATGTATTTTGAAAATAAAGTCTGATTGGAAGTTACTGATTCGATAGTGATAGATCGGAACCAATCACTGAGTAAGTACGCACATTTGCATAACACAAGCTTAATTTTAAAATTAATTTAATTTAAAATAAAATATAATTTAATTCAGAAATCAACAATTAGCTCAGTAACGGTGAAGCAATCCCAAAAATCCTGCCGATTTTGTGTTTAAATTGCATTACAAAGCGATGTCCAGACTCATTTCACACTACTTCGATGCCTGTCTTTCCTGGAGAATTTCATTGGTTGGTGGTGGCTCACCACAAGGCAGGCGAACCGGCCCCACTTGTAAGCCGGCCAAAATGGCGCCGTCGGGGATTTCCCTTCCTTCCAGCTCGGGGCTCAGAAACCCGCGCTTGGGGATCACGTGACACCCGGATGACGTCAGCGCCCTCCAGCGCGGTTCTCAGCCAGGTCCGGGCTGGGAGTATAAGTGAATCTGGGAGTATAAACTAGTCTGCTCACTGAGCTCAACCCATCCGGTTGCATGTGTTATTGCAGGAGCAGTGTAGCCGGCGCTACAGGTTCAAAAATACTTGGCTTGGCTTGGGTGCAGATGACGATAATCTGCAATCATGTTTAGATAGGTAAGAGGGAGGAAACACGAAGGATAGGAAGAAATGAGGAAGTGAAGATTAGACATAAAACACGAAAATCTGCAGACACCGTGGTTGAAGTAAAAACAATGCTGGAGAAACACAGCAAGTCAAAGAGTGCACTTTATAGTGCAAAGATAAAGATACATAACCAACATTTCGGGCTTGAGCCCTTTATCAAGGAATGGAAGAAAGGTATGAATGATGTGGCAAGTTACATGTTGAAGGTGTCACAGACAAAAGTCTTGATATATCTATTGATATTGGCAAATTTTTTGCATATCAGAAAAAAAAATTGTATATATTTACTGTGTCAGTCAATACCAGTGGAGGGAGAAACAAAGGTAATGTATTGGGAAAATATCCTTTGGAAGTGGCAAGATGTTTTGATTTTTTAGAGCAGTAGCTGTAAGTGAATGAGAAGGCAAGGCAGAAATGACTGAAGGACAAATTAAGGCCAAAGAGCCCGGTAATTGGAACAGTCAGAGACTCAAAGCACAAGTCCTGAAGAGCTCAACATTCCATTGGCCACACTTTCAATCTGAATAAAAATAGAGACTAGTAGTTCTGATCTAAACTTACTGAATCTATAATGAGATTAATGAATGTATTCTTGATGAATTCTGTGCTTTATAAAAATTAACTTGATTAATTAATTTGACCTTTTTAGAGATTCTGGAAGAACTTCAGCATTTAGGAAGCAAGAACTTTGACATTTATGTCCCATTTCGTTGCCTACCTGTTGGAAATTAGAAGCTGCTGCACAGGTTGCTGAACAATGTTTACCCCTTGCGGGTTGGAATGTACCCTCCCGTTGGGCTGATTGTGGCCCAAGATTGCCTTTTTAATTTGGAAACTTCCTTAGGTTAAGTTCAAAGCAACCCTCTCACTTCATGGTTTAAATTCTTGTCGAACCAATGTTTGGAAGGTAATCCCTTGACGTGGCACTTTAATGAACTGCCTACAGATAGGTCAATACCTATAGCAGAGAAGGGGCTTAATCAGTAATGAACTGAGCATTAAATGAGGTTTCACCCAAAAGGCTATTGGATTTGTGGGCAGAATAAATAAACATTCCTGCAGATTTCTTTTTGGACTGAAGTGTATTGATATCATCCTACAAATCGAGTTGATTACAGCTGTTGTGTGCAGGAAATGAGATTTGCTACCCTACAATGTGGTTCTACCTTATCTCAGTAAGGGTCAGAGGCAAGCAAATAGTTTTTTTTTTCAGCCAAAAGACTCAAAGGAAAGATGGATCAAAAATTAGTAGGTAAAAAATAAAAACAAAAAAATGGATTTTAAAATTTAAAGTTGTAGAATTAACAATGATACCATAGCTTTTAAAAAGGGAAGTATGAATGTGCACTTGTGCGGGAGGGAGGAGCCGTCCAGAATTAGAGCCAGCAAACATGTGCCAGCTTGTTATCACTTCACTTCATGACTATCTGCGGGCGAAAAGCAACACGTAGTGCTTTGAGAACTGAATCTGATGGAGGAGTGCAAAAGAGATCTGTGTTTGTTCCATCACTTTATATAATTGCAATAGTACAGTGAGGATCCCTGAGTGAAAATGTACCAGTATTGTTTAACACTGAAAGCTAATGTCGCTGTTTGTTCAATAAGTGACAAAAGCTCCATCCAGATGATAAATTTTTTATAACACTGCCCAACATGCCTCATGAGCCTAACTGAGTTTTTTGAGGAAATAACAAAAAAAATTGATGGTAGGGAAGAGATGTAGTGTATATGGATTTTATTAGGGCACTTGACAAGGTCCCCCATGGTAGACCTATTCAGAAAGTCGAGAGCCACAGGATCAATGGAAGTTTGTATTCAGAATTGGCTTCCCTGCAGAAAGCAGAGGTTAGTAGTAGATGGAATGTATTCTGCCTGGAGGTCAGTGACTAGTGGAGTTCCACAAAGATCTGTTCTGGGACTCTTGGTGATTTTTATAAATGACCTGAACAAAGAAGGATGGATCAGTAAGTTTGCAGATGATGCAAAGGTTGGAGGTGTTGTAACCTACAAGAACTTTCTGGCAGAAGGTTCTTATGGGTTACAACAGGTTATAGACAGAATGCCGAATTTGGAGAAGTGGCAGATGGAGTTCAATCCAGATAAGTGTGAAGTGATGCATTTTTGCAATGCCGAACTTGAAGATAGAGTCAGCGTTAATTGCAGGATTTTTAACAGTGTGGAAGAACAGAGGGATCTTGGGGACCAAGTCTATAGATCTCTTAAGTTTACCATGCAGGTTGATTAGGTAGTTAAGAGGCCTTACAGCATTCTGGCCATGATTAGTTGGGGGATTGAGCTCAAGAACCATGAGGTATTGTCACAGTTCTATAAAACACCAATTAGACCAGATTTGGAATATTGTGTTCAGCTCTAATTGCCTCATTACAGGAAGGATGTAGATGCTTTGGAGAGGGTGCAGAGGACATTTACCAGGATGTTGTCTGGATTGGAGAAGGTGTCTTATGAGCCAAGGTTAATAGAACGAGGGGTTTTCTCTTTGGACAAAGAAGGATGAGGGTGACTTAATAGAGGTCTACAGGATTGTAAGAGGTGCAGATCGAGAAAAGGGTTGAAAAACCATTGTTTTAATCGTCCCTAATTGACTCATGAGCACAGTTTCATAACTCCAAAGGAAATGGGCCCATGACAATTTTTCTCAAGTAAAATATTTCAGTAACAATTGGGTCTAGAGCTGTGATTCTCAACTTCCTCCCCCTCCCCCCTCCCTCACATCCCACCTTAAGCAATCCTTAACTAATCACAGAGCACTTATGGCATAGATTGTATCAACATTGCAGGCTGAAGGGTCTGTACTGTAATGTTCTGTGGAGGTAGAATTACAATGTTTAAACAACACTTCCATGGATAGGAAAGGTCTGGGAGGACATGGGCCTATTTGGACCAGCTTAGGAAGACAACTTGGTTGTATGGGGCGAATCTCGAAAGTCTGCAGATGCTATGATTGTAGTAAAAACACAAATGCTGGGGAGGAACAGCAGACGTTTTGAGCCTGAGCCCTTCTTCAATATACGAGGAATTAGCTGGCAGGGACCCAAATATACCAGAGTCCTGCTCACAACTTAACCAAGAAAATGAAACTAAAAGATAAAATAATCGAAAGTAATGTACACAGTTGGAATCAGACCACAGGAGTTTAAACTCCAAGCTTTTCCCTTACCCCAGTTGTTGGTGTAAGGGTTTATTTCTCTCTCTCTTTAAACAGTGGTATAAAATTTGCACGAACGATTCCTGAATGGACTGATCACGTTTTCATCGTTAACATGATGCCTTAGGGCTCCGCTTCTTTTGTTAGCGGATAGTATTTCTATTGATGGCACCTTTAGATTCAGCTCCAAAATTCCCTGGTACTTGGAGCCACAAGTTTCACTGCTCAACGCCCTGTTCCCCCAGTCTTCTTGCTCCCCACCCCGAAGACCAGGTTGTCACCAGTTGACGATTAAGTCAAATGCGAAGCCCGCTGACTTCCTCAATCTCGATCCAGCCCCCCGTCCCCGCCCGGTGGAAATTCTATGCTGCAAACACCGCCCACCTAAACCACATCCGATCAACAAGTGGGACGGGTGTAGTCTGATCGGGACGTCCGTCCGTTCGCACGGGATTGGGTCTGCAAGGTAAGGACGGATTCTCGCCCCAGCCCCCAAAGTAAGGACTGATTCTCACCCCAGCCCCCAAGGTAATGACTGATTCTCGCCCCAGCCCCCAAAGTACGGACGGATTCTCGCCCCAGCCCCCAAAGTAAGGACTGATTCTCGCCCCAGCCCCCAAGGTAATGACTGATTCTCGCCCCAGCCCCCAAGGTAATGACTGATTCTCGCCCCAGCCCCCAAGGTAATGACTGATTCTCACCCCAGCCCCCAAAGTACGGACGGATTCTCGCCCCAGCCCCCAAGGTAATGACTGATTCTCGCCCCAGCCCCCAAGGTAATGACTGATTCTCGCCCCAGCCCCCAAGGTAATGACTGATTCTCACCCCAGCCCCCAAAGTACGGACGGATTCTCGCCCCAGCCCCCAAGGTAATGACTGATTCTCGCCCCAGCCCCCAAAGTAAGGACTGATTCTCGCCCCAGCCCCCAAGGTAAGGACTGATTCTCGCTCCAGCTCCAGCCCCAGCCCCGGAGGGATTTCAACGATAACGGGGTAGGTTCGCGACTGGTCCCCGCTCTCAGAAACCACTCCTGAAAAGACCTCTCTTGGGTGAAACCGACTCGGGTTGAGCCACTGGTTTAAACTTTCTGAAATGGACGCTGGAGAATGGGTACTCCTTAAAAGAAAATACATCATCAAGAACTGGCCAACGTGAGGATAATGCAAACATTTCTGAAAATCCCTCGTCACTGAGGCTGTGTTTTAAACGGTGATGAAGATGTTTATTCTTGCAGAACACGCAGATGCACTGAGCGCAATCATCTAAATTCAATCACTGTCCTGGGCCATCAGCCAGAGGGGAAGTGAAAGAGAGATGTCAATGTTCACAGATTCCAGGAAATGCCCGATCTGCAAATAGATTGGGGCAAGTTAAATGGTGCAAACTGCCCACCGATGAACAGGTCCTTAAAGCTTCCAGTAATACCCTCTTGATACCATCTCTGAGAAATATCCTCCTTTAAAGAGGGTTGGAAAAAAAGTGATGGGGTATGATAGGACTTGAGAGAGAGAAAAAAAGTCTGAAATGCAAAATGTTTTCTAAACTGTGCCCAAATTCTCGTGGAATATTTAACAGTTGGATTATCTATTAATTTTGATTAAGAATGGAAGTGAATAGACCAGAAGAGCTGAATTTAATAAAATTTGGGAGGGGGTGAAATACAGCTGTATTGATATTCATAATGGGCAGTCAGAATGATTATGATAAAAGGACGAGTAGGTAGAACTTCGTATGTTGACTGCCTAATAGCAGAATCTAAAGTTTTTGGTTTCCCAGAGTCTGAATTAAATTTTGTAGATGAGATTTTTTTTTAGTTTTGTGACTTCTCGTAAAGGTTTAATATTTATGAGAAATTGTTATGTTTAATTCAGACTGTGTTAATTAAAATCAAAAATGCTTGGGAACAGGATTTAAATCTGACTATATCAGTCGTGGATTGCCACACAACCGTCCTCTTTGTTATGTGCTCGACATTTCCTCTTAAAGTGGTACATGGAGTGCATTTGTCTCCGGCTAAATTGTCTTGCTCTTGTGTTGCTATAACTTCCTGGTGTGACTCCCTGGTGTAAAAGCGGAGAAGCGTCATTAATTCATATGTTCTGGATTAGTCCTAGTCTCGAAAAGTACTGGAGAGAGGTTTTCCATCCTTCGTCAAAAATTTTCAATATAGATTCAACACCGAATCCTTTGGTGGCCTCTTCGGCACAACAGGAGGGAATGATTCTTGTTTATCTCTGGTTCAGAGTCGCGCCATTTCTTTTCCCTCTCATTTGGCGAGGCATGTGATTTTTACTTAACCACTCATGCTCAGTGGTTGCGCGATATCATGTCCTGTTTGATCATGGAACAGATTTGTTATTCAGATACAAGATTCCGGAAGTTATGGGGGTCATTTGCGACTCACTTTGTTACTTTATAATTTTACTCCAATGTAATTAAATTGTCTGACTCATATCTTTTCCATGTTCCTCATGAGCACAATAAGGCACATTTTCAGCATTTTCTCTTTTTCAATGCACTCCACCTTATTTTAAAAACAATCTGGCAACACTTGACAGGTGAAGCAGCATCTATGGAGGCAAAAGGATGGTTTGGATTAAGTCCCTACATCACGAATGAGAGTGGAGTGGGGAATTAGCCAGTATAAAGATGTGAGGGGAGGCAGCTCTAGGTGGATCCAGGGAAGGAAGGGTTGATAGACTGGTGGAGCCACACGCAAGCTCCAGCAAGGGTAGTCTACAACCCACTGGTATGAACATCGAATTCTCCACCTTCAGGTCACCCACACTTCCTCTGTACTTTCCCTCTCCTTCTGATCCACTCTTTCACGTAAACTCTTTAATTCCGCCGCCCCCCCCCCCCCCTGTCTCCTGTTCCCCATGTTCTCTTCCTACTTGTTCTCATCTGTCTGAAAATATATGGAGATATTCTCCAGCTATAATTTAGTAATATCTCAAATAAGAAATTAATTGTTTCAGATTGAGATTAATTATGTTTTTTATGTGGATCGATTAATGCTTGGTCATTGCATATATTCAAGGCTGAGATCAATACAATTTGTGATACCAAGGGAAATAAAAGTATATATATGTGTTGGCAGCTATTCTCAATCTTTTTTCAGCTGTGCCCTCCCCACCCCCCCCCCAACCATGACTCTGCCCAACTTTTTATAGGCCCCCTTCCCTGTGAAGCAGTCGAGTTTTGGTTTCTTCCATACTTGCCTTCGACATTAAAATATTTGTGTTATGTGAGGTGAAATCAAGGCTTTTACTTAAATGTGCCATGGCCCCATATGGGGGGGGGCGGGGGGGGCGTCAGGATCTCACTGAATAGAGGAGCAAACGTCAGAAGTCACATGATTTACTCCTATTTCTTGAGCTTTTAAGAAGCAGTGTGCGGATATTCGCAAGAATGGCTATTTTTAGCTGAATGGAAGTTGCATCCTTCTCTTAATCAGACCTTTTCGGCAGCTGTTGTGAATTATTTAACTTTTCGATCTCAATAAAGAGATTAAATCGCTGTTGCTGCCATTCATTTAAAAAAAATGCCACAGAGTAAAGTCATTTCCTTTATTTGTTTCACAAAACAGGACAAAACGCTGTAGATGTTGGGAAATTCAGATTTTATCAGTGGCTTTGATCATACTGTTTTTTTAATCAGTGTTTGGTCATATGTCTGTTTTATTCTTTATTGAAAACTTCCAGTGCCTTTGTTTTAAAGATTCCATTGTTACCATATGGAATTTGAAACAAATGGATGGAAATAGTTTAGAAATTTGCCAAGGAATATCTGTTTACATGTGAACTAAGAGAGTTTTGGAGGGGGATATTACCAGAAAAGGATGAAATTGGAAAAGAAAACCAAGGATTATCCTTTCTGAATTTTGCCTCTGCATCCAGATTCAATGCTCCCACTTGATCAGCATATTCTCTCAACTGATCCAGCGTGAATATTGACACATAATTGTTCAACTTAATCCGTACCTTGCATTCATAAGCTTGCAAATTCATCTTGTAAGCCAATGTAACTCTTTAAAGAAAATCCTTTGAAGTATTTTATATCTGCTACTCCTGGCTACAATTTTCCACATGAGGCTCAACTGAACTTGTAAAATCTTTCTCTAAAAAAATCTACCACTGATCCTAAATAGTAAAAGCATCTGCAGATGAAACAGGCAATGTCCTAACCTACTTGTACTCTCAGAATCCGGTTTTACGCAGAATACCAGGCTTTCCGTCACAGGAGTAGTCTTGTCCCGACAACAAGACAGGTCCTCCAGAGGTATTAACGTACTGGTATATACTTAGGAAGTGGGAGTTTAGTGCTGCAGATGCCAGAATCTGCAAGCAGTCTTGTCTCCAATTAGGGGGCTAGCCTCACTCTAGATCCTGTGTCATCAGAATTGTATCACTGATCGTAATAATGTCACGTTTCTCAAGTATGATCTTCCCAGTTCCATTAAAAACATTACAGCACAGTACAGGCCTTCTGGTCCTCGATGTTGTGCTGGTCTACATATTCCTACCAAAAAAATACTAAAGCCATCCTACCTCGTAACCCTCTTTATTTTTTTTCTTTCATCCATGTGCCCATCTAAGAATCTCTTGGGCATGAAAGCTCAGTGGTTAGAACACTGGCCTTGTAAACCAGGGATCACGATTTCATTCTTCACTGGGGCCTTATCTCTGTGAAGGGTGCTGGACAAAATGGCGACTCTCTATCCTCCTAACAGTAGACAATGTTAAAGAATTTCATGTATGCTACATTCTAAATGCAGTATTACATGACAATATGAAACCTTGTACATCTCCTAATGTTACAGCCTCCACCGCCATCTCTGGCCAAGGCATTTCATACACAATTCTCTGTATGAAAATTTTGTCCCTGATGTCTCCCCTAAATGTCCCACCCTTCACTTTGTACATATGTCCTCTGCTATTTGCTATTCCTTCCCTGGGAAAAAGTCGTTGGCTGTCTACCCTACCCGTGCCTCTCTGAATCTGTTGAAATCTAACAAGTCACCTCTCATACCTCATCCTTCATCACTCCAAAGAGAAAAGTCCTAGCTCTGCTAATCTTCCCTCTTAAGATACATTTTCAAATCCAGTCAACATCCTGGTAAATTTCTTCTGCACCCTCTCCATAGCTTCCACATCTTTCCTGCAATGAGGTGACCAGAACTGAATAGAACACACCAAGTGTTGTCTCACTGGAGATTTGTAGACTTGCAACTCTGAGATGCATCTGCTGTATTCCAAAAGAGTCTGGCAGAGTTGTCCTGAAGCTCCGATGTGGGCCTCTCATGTGCAGCACATGTGTGAGCAACATACAAGGTTTATTGTCAAGTGGCTATCCAAAGTAAAGGGTGACTGGAGGCATCAGCTATCAGCTGAGCAGCAGCGACTGCCTGGAACTCAAGTGCATTGGATCACCCGTGAGAATCATTTGCAATGTAATGCTTATACAAACAATTTCTATGTTACTTTAAATTAGTCCATTGCAGAAAAAAGATGTTGGCGTACAGGTTGTCCTGAACTTACAACTGTAATTGGGACTGAAGGATTGGTCGTCAGATTTGCCTGTTTTATGGTAGACAAAGTTAATAATTTCATCTATGCTACATTCTAAATGTAGTATTACCTGTACATCTCCTAATGTTTCAGCCTCCACCACCATCTCTGGAAATTGAAAAGATTTTCAACAAATGAACCTTTAATGAAGAATCTGAGAACACGTAAAGTATTTTTTTAAAATTTCGGTAGTATGTGTGGGTGACGTAACTCGCATAGTTTGTAAGTTGAGGACTACCTGCACTTCAGTTAAAAAGGAAATTAGGGCAGCCATTGCAATTGTCCTATGAATGAAAGGTACAATGCAGAAGCTGATCATTCAGCTCATCTTGACAATGACATTGTTAATAAGTTGGTCCCACTTCCCTCCATTCTTTTTCCATGGACTTACCAATTTTGACTCAAATCCCACTTGAAAGTTTTTAAACATTGCTTCGAGCAGTGGATTCTGCATCTTAACATGGCTGTATACATTGAACAGCCTATTCCCGATTACCCTGAGCCCGTAACTGGTTACAGATCTTTTCCGCTACAGAAGCAGTTCTCTACTTCATTCAAGCTATTTGATTTTTTAATGGGCTCAGTGACCTAGTGTGTGCTGCCAAACTCTGGCCTCCAGAGTCTTCCCCAGAGCAAAGACCTGGTGAAATCTGAAAGAGGAGCAGTGGGTAGTACTGCTGTCTTACAGCTTCTTGTTCTCCACTGCTCTTTGTGAGGAGTTTGCTAGTTGTTTGTCCCCTGGGTGCTCTGGTTTCCTCCTAAATCCCAAAGATGTATTGGTTTGTAGATCAATTAGTCACTGGAAATTACCTTTTATAGAGCTGGGGTGAAAGAATAGGTTACAGGGAAATAAGTGGGATCTCGTGATTTTTCTGAATGGCCTCATGTTTTAGGGCAGCTCAGTTAGTGTAGCGGTTAGCGCAACACTGCAGTGACTGGGACCGGGATTCGAATCCCGCACTGACTGTAAGGATGTTTGTACCTTCTCCCCTACCTGCGTGGGTTTCCTCCAGGTGCTCCAGTTTCCTCCCACCCTTCAAAAATGTACCAGGGATATAAGTCTTTTTCAATATTTTTATTAGATTTTTATATAGGAATACATACAAAAAAAAGAATGAAGCTGTAAAAAAGTAAGCCAACTTACTATAACAGAAAAGATTTTCCATTATTCAACACTCTACTCAAAGAAAAATATCAAAAATAATAAAAATAATTTTAGAATCCAAACCATTCCAAAATTGCATGGCTAATATAATGTAAAAATAAAAAGAAACTCAAATCCACGAGAACCACAGATTCTTTGGCTTGGCTTCGCGGACGAAGATTTATGGAGGGGGTAAAAAGTCCACGTCAGCTGCAGGCTCGTTTGTGGCTGACAAGTCCGATGCGGGACAGGCAGACACGGTTGCAGCGGTTGCAGGGGAAAATTGGTGGGTTGGGGTTGGGTGTTGGGTTTTTCCTCCTTTGCCTTTTGTCAGTGAGGTGGGCTCTGCGGTCTTCTTCAAAGGAGGTTGCTGCCCGCCAAACTGTGAGGCGCCAAGATGCACGGTTTGAGGCGTTATCAGCCCACTGGCGGTGGTCAATGGGGCAGGCACTAAGAGATTTCTTTAGGCAGTCCTTGTACCTTTTCTTTGGTGCACCTCTGTCACGGTGGCCAGTGGAGAGCTCGCCATATAACACGATCTTGGGAAGGCGATGGTCCTCCATTCTGGAGACGTGACCCATCCAGCGCAGCTGGATCTTCAGCAGCGTGGACACGATGCTGTCGACCTCTGCCATCTCGAGTACTTCGACGTTAGGGATGAAAGCGCTCCAATGGATGTTGAGGATGGAGCGGAGACAACGCTGGTGGAAGCGTTCTAGGAGCCGTAGGTGGTGCCGGTAGAGGACCCATGATTCGGAGCCGAACAGGAGTGTGGGTATGACAACGGCTCTGTATACGCTTATCTTTGTGAGGTTTTTCAGTTGGTTGTTTTTCCAGACTCTTTTGTGTAGTCTTCCAAAGGCGCTATTTGCCTTGGCGAGTCTGTTGTCTATCTCATTGTCGATCCTTGCATCTGATGAAATGGTGCAGCCGAGATAGGTAAACTGGTTGACCGTTTTGAGTTTGTGTGATTACTTCATTACCATTACCATTAAAGCAGTGGTTCTCAACTTTTTTCTTTTTATTCATGTACCACTTTAAGTCATCCCTAATGCCATCGGTGCTCTGTGATTAGTCAGGGATTGCTTTTTGGTGCTATGTGGGTGGGAAGCGAAGGTTGAGAATCACTGCTCTTGACTCAATTGTTACTGAAATATTTTGCTTGAGAAAAACTGTCACTGGCCCATTTCCTTTGAGGTTATGAAACCGTGCACATCCTGAGTCAATGAGTTGCAATTAGAACAGTGTTTTTCAAAACTTTTCCTTTCCACCCACATCCCACCTTAAGTCATCCCTTAATATTTAAAGTGGGATGTGAATGGAAAGGAAAAGAAAGGAGCCCCAAAGATTTGAAAAATTTAAATTTAAAGCACTTGCTGAACATCTACTTTTCTCCAAAGTTAAATATGACTATTGATTATAAGTGTGCGAGGCGGCATCTTTCCATCTGATCAAAATGACTCACCCCGCAATAAGAGAGGCAAAGGTTAATAATATATGATGTTGAGGTAGAGACATTTTCACTAACTTTTGTTCACCCATCCCAAACAAGGCCACCAGGGGTGTTAACCATTTGGGTATAATTGGGCAGCATGGACGTGTGGGCTGAAACCGTGTGATACCGTGCCGTATGTCTAAATTTTTTAAAAGAATAATAATAAAATATAGAACTGAGAAATACCCTGGAATCATTTTAGTAAATCGCCTCTTCGTCCTTTCTTAAAACATTGGGTGTCCTATGCAAGATACCATTCTCAACCTTTATTCAGCCACCCCCCCCACCTCGCCCCACTCCAGCCCCCAGGACTCTGCTCATGGTTATTGGCCCACCTTCCCTGTGAAGCAGTCAATTTGGTTTCTTCTGTACTTCCCTCCTACTGACCAGATAAATAAGAATAAATTACAAATATTTGTTATGCGAGGTGAAAAGAAAGCAAATGTAAATGTGTTATTGCCCCCTCCCAGGCCCCCACTGAGAAGGGCTGATGTAGAGAATGCGGTTAAAAATTCTCTCCGAGACCCACACTTACCATAAGGATCTTGCTATTTATTCTAATTATAAGGCCAAGACTTCAGTGGGAAGAAACTTGTGTGTGTACTATTATTTAGCTTTTTAATAAAGGTTTTATTATTTGTAAAATTATAAATTATTTACAAGCTGGACCAAAAGGCTGGTCTCCTTGCTGTATGACTCTGTGTCTTGGTGCCAGGTCACTGCTCCTTCACTCTGTGTGAGATCACCTTGGCCATGGAAACACCTACATCAGGTTGTTGTTCATTGACTACTGCTCAGTGTTCAACACCAAAAAAAATGCTGCCGTTACAGCAACTGCGCTGCCACTGGCACAGGTAGTGGAGGCAAAGTGCTCCCCCGCCGGGATCCAACCCCCCAGTCCGACTGCTATCAGCTCTGCACAGGCTTTAATCAACTTGTTAAAGGAGCTGATGGTGGTTGATTTTAAAATCCTACGACCACAGGGCCTGGGCCCAAGATGGCAGCACCTGTGCTCGGCAGTGGCCTCCAGGGGGTTGCAGACTCTTGGGAAGCAGAGAACTGGGGAAGGGCACCATAAAAAAGGGAGAGCATCCCCAGTTTGAGAAGGAGAAGCAGAGGAGGTGACCACAGCGGTGGACCAGTGAGCAGGGCTGCAGTGCTGCTGGAGCTCACCAGAGCGCCACTCCAGCACCTCCTTGTTGCGTTTTTGGTGATCTCTGGTACCCCAAAAAATTAGCACTGCACCCTGCCAGTGAGCAGCTCTGCGGTTGAAGAACACACAGGCTGCAGTTGAGAGATTCACACCAAGCTATGGACTGCTGTACACTGGCTTGAGTCTGGCTGAAAGAATCGGGATGCAAGAGGATGGCGAGGGCACTGGAGGTTTCCTGATCGATTCAGAGGATTGAATCTACAGTTTGGGTTACGATGGTTTAGACTGAAGGCTGTGTGGCTGCGGAAGTACTGGAGGTGAATCTATGGACACTCTGGAGAGGACTCTCGTTTGCTTCTCTTTTCCCTGACTGTAAAGGGCCCCGGGCAAGTTCTGCTGATGGCGAATCTTTGGTGAATCTTTTGTAATATTGCATTTTCTGTTTTATTACATGTCAATAAAAGAAACTTGAATATTGAACCATCATCCCCCTGCGTCTGTGTCCTCTACTTCATCAATCAGTAGGCGAATCAGTGTGATCGGCAGCACCGCCTTCGTGCTGACACTGGCACCTCGAGGCTGCGTGCTTGGTCTCCTGCTGTACTCCTTCTGCATTTAGGCTAAGTTTGGCTCCAAAGTAATCTATAAATTCACTGATGACGTCTCCATCATTAACCGAATAATAGGAAATGGATTTTGGAATACAGGATAGATATCGAGAGTTAAACCAGAAAGTCTGTGATTGTACTTCACACAAAAATGCTAGAAAAGCTTAGCAAGTGACACAGCGCTCTGTAGAAGTTTACGAGAGGCTTTGGTGACATACCAAATCTCATCAAACACCTCACAAAGTATAGCTGCTGGCAAACCTTTGTGATTGCATGAACATGAAGGCTCCAAAACAGATCCTTCGAGATGTTCACACAGGTCTCTTGTTTGTTTTTGGTGGGAATAAATTCAAGAATGTGTGTCAGCTCATATCTGATGTGCTGCACTTGTGACCAGAACCAGTTTTCCAAGTGTGTGTCAAAAACAATGAGCAAATGTCAATTCCCTGTTGGGGGTGTTGTGTCCAGTTACATCACACTGCCCACATTCCTTCCAGCATCCTTTGTAAGAGCTCATGTGATGTTGATAATCCACACGTGTGTTTAATTATGCCCACAACTGAACAAGTTATGCTGGTAACAAGCAAGAGGCTGTTGTCGCACTTCTTCTCGGGCTTTTGATAATTGTTGAAGATAAGGAAGTTTGAAATCTTACTTTTCTTGTTGACGCAGGCAAGAGGTACGTACACGGAGGTAAAGATTTGCAACATGGTCCAGGAAATGGTTAATTAATTGTCCTAGGCTTCCCTTCAGTTTGTCATGGAAAGCATTTGTACAGGCTTAAAGTATGCTTGCTACTGAGAACTGTGTGCTGGGAGCAATTTGGAAAATGATTCTGTTGTGGCGGCTCACCACAAGGCAGGCGAACCGACCCCACTTGTAAGCCACGCGGTGGGGCAGCCAGCCAAAATGGCGCTGTTGGGGGTTTCCCTTCCTCCCAGCACGGGGCTCAAAAAATTGCGCTGGGGGACCACGTGACGCCAGGGTGACGTCAGTACCCTACAGCATGGTTCTCAGCCAGGTCCGGGCCGGTAGTATAAGTGCAGCCCAACAGCCTGCAAATAAAGAGTCTGCTCACTGAGCTCAACCCATCTGGTTGTGTGCGTATTATTGAAGGACCAGTGTAGCTGCCGCTACAATTGGTGACCCCGACTGGTTCAAACATCTTTGAACCCATCATGAGCGAGCCTGGGATCAGCGCTATAGCCGTAAAACTGCCTAAATTCTGGGTTCAGGAGCCGGAGACCTGGTTTGGCCAAGCGGAGGCTCAGTTTCACCTCCGCCAGATTTCGCCCGACACGACCAAATTCTACCATGTGGTCACTTCCCTGGACCAGGCCACCGCCAGACGCGTGCTGCAACTTGTTCAGTACCCACCCGCCGAGGACAAATACGAGACCATCAAGCGAGTGCTTTCCGGGTCCCTTGGACTGTCCAGACACCAGCGTGCCGCTTGGATGCTGCACCTCGAAGCTCTGGGGGACAGGTGCCTGATGAAGCTGATGGACGCGATGCTCGTGCTCATAGGTGAGCACACCAACTGCCCACTCTTCGAGCTCATCTTCCTCAAACATATGCTCAGGGACATCCGGCCGCTGCTAGTCCAGGAGAGCTTCACCGACCTGAAGAAGGTCGCCCAGAAAGCCCAAGAGCTATGGCTTGCACGATTCCCAGAGGGCTCAGTGGTCCAGCAGGTCATCAGGTCATGAGGCACGGGCATGACCATGCCAAGCCTGCCCTCCCGGTCCCTGCAGGAGCCCCCAAAGAGCATAACCACAGCATCTGCTTCAGACCTCTGCTTCTACCACCAGCATTGGAGAGCCAAGGCTCGGAAGTGTCGTCAGCCCTGCTCGTTCCAGGGAAACGACCAGGTCAGCCACTGTTAATGGCTAGAGCGGCTGGCCAACAACACAGCCTCCTCTAACTGCGGGACTCAGTCAGTGGCCTGCAGTTCCTAGTTGACACTGGAGCCCAGATCAGCATTATCCCGGCCATGGCCGTCGAGTCCAGGAACCGACCATGTGGACCTCCCCTCAGTGTGGCCAACGCAACGACAATCCGTACGTATGGAGACAAGACAGTCCACTTCCAGATCGACCAACGGAATTTCGCGTGGAGGTTCACCATCTCGTCCCTCCCAACTGCCATCCTGGTACAGACTTTCTCCTCGCACACGGACTTCTGATGGACCTTCGAGGTAGGCGGCTGGTGGACGCCCGTACCTTCCAGGCCATTTGCCTCAACGCCTCCCGCTCGGAGCAACCGCGGATGGCCACGATCAGCACGCCCAGAGATGAGTTCCAGTGAATCCTGGACAAGTTCCTGACACTACTCAAGCCACAGTTCTCCGCTGCCTCGCCGTGCCACGGGATGTTCCATCACATCCCCACCCAGGGCCCACCAGTTCAAGTTAAGGCACGCTGGCTCCAGCCTGACAAGCTCCAGGTAGCAAAGGAAGAGTTTTCGCATCCGTTGGAGCTGGGGATCATTCAGCGGTCTGACAGCCTGTGGGCCTCACAACTGCACCTGGTCCCGAAAGCCTCTGGAGGCTGGCGTTCCTGCGGAGACTATCAACGGCTCAACGAGGCTACCGTTCCTGACCGTTACCCCATCCCTCACATCCAAGACTTTATGGCCAACCTGCACGGCGCGAGGGTCTTCTCCAAGGTTGATCTAGTGCGTGGATATCACCAGATCCCGGTGCACCCTGAGGACATACCCAAGACGGCCATCATCACCCCCTTTGGCTTGTTCGAATTCCTGCGTATGCAGTTCAGCCTCTAGAATGCCGCTCAGACCTTCCAGCGCCTCTTGGACTCTGTGGGCAGAGACTTGGATTTCGTCTTTATTTATTTGGACAATATCCTTGTCGCCTGCAAGGACCGGGCGTAACACAAGGCCCACCTATGTGCCCTTTTCTCCCGACTGGCCGACTTTGGCCTTGCCATCAACCAAGTGCCAGTTCGGGAAAGAGTCCACGCAGTTCCTGGGCCACACCATCACAGCCAAAGGACCCATGTCGGCTGCTGCGAAGATCGCTGCTATCAGGGAGTTCCCACACCTGGACAGCCTCAAGGGGCTGCAGGAGTTCGCAGGTATGGTCAACTTTTACAACTGCTTCATCCCGGGAGCTGTGCGCATCATGCAGCCGCTATTCGCCCTCATCGTGGCGAAACACAAGACACTCTCTTGGAACCCAGAAGACTGCGTCGCATTAGAGGCCACCAAGGACGCCCTCGCGAAGGCCACCAGGCTCACCCACCCGCACACTGACCTGCATGTGGCACTCTGTCGATGCCTCTACCATAGCTGTTGGAGCCATCCTGGAACAGCGGGTGAATGGACATTGGAAGCCGCTGGCATTCTTCAGCCGCCTGCTCCGCCCGCCAGAATGCAAGTATAGTGCCTTCGACCGCGAGTTACTGGGCTTGTACCTGGCAGTGCGGCATTTCCGCTATTTTTTTGAGGGGAGAAGTTTTATGATCTTCACCGACCACAAACCCCTCACGCAGCCGCTCGCGATGGCAAAGGATCCTTGGTTGGCCTGCCTGCAGCGTCACCTCTCCTTCGTGTCAGAGTTTACTACCGACATTATGCACAAGGCGGGGAAGGACAATGTGGTTGCCGATGCACTATCGCAACCGGCCATTTGCGGGCTGACGCCCGACCTTGACTTCAACCAGCTCGCCTGGGACCAGGAATCTGATGAGGAGACGAGGGCCTTCAAGACCGCCATCATGGGCCTGCGGTTCCAAGACCTCCCGACTCCAAGTAGTGAAGGTACCATCCTGTGCGATATCTCCTTGGGCACCCTGCGGCCAGTGGTTCCCCAGCAGTGGCACAGGCAGGTCTTCCATCACATCCATGACCTTTTACATCCGTCCATCAGGTCCATGCTCCAGCTGGTGGCAGAACGGTTCATATGGCATGGGCTGCGAAACCAGATCACGGGCTGGGCCAGAACATGCACCCATTGCCAAATGTCCAACGTGTACAGGCACAACAGGGTGCCCATATAGGAGTTCGAGCATGTCCAGGAACGGTTCAGCCACATTCACGTGGTTTCCCGGGACAACCGTTACCTGTTTACAGTTGTGGACCGCACCACTCGTAGATCCCGATGTCAGACGCCTCCAACGACTCCTGCTCCCGAGCACTGTTGCATGGTTGGGTCGTCCGGTTCGGCGTCCTGGGTCACCTCACCAGAGATCGGGGCGCCAGTACACATCTGCGCTCTGGGCACAGCTCGCCAACAGGTTAGGGATCCAGCTACATCGCACCATCCACAGGTCAATGGACTGGTCGAAAGTCTGCACCACCACCTTAAGTCGGCGCTCATGGCCCGCCTCACCGGCCCCGACTGGGTGGACGAACTGTCTTGGGTGCTCCTGGGCATCTGCTCCACTCCCAAGGAAGATCTGCAGGCGTCATCAGCTGAGTTGGTCTACAGTGCGCCACTGGCACTACCTGGTGAGTTCGTCAACGCACCTCACAATCCCCAGCAGTCGCCGCATGATCTACTTCCTCACCTCAGGGCATGCTTGGACTTGTTCGAACCCCCACCGCTGCCCAGGCATGGCACCCACCCTTCTCACGTTCCCGGCGAACTGCTTTCCGCGGAGTACGTTTTCGTTCAGCGGGACCCGACCGTGGCACCTCTGCAGCGACCGTATGAGGAGCCATACAGGGTTGCACAGCATTCTGGCTCGACGTTCATGCTGAACATTGGTGGCAGGCGGGAGCTGTTTACCGTGGACAGGCTGAAGCCAGCGCACCTCGTCCCACCAAGCCGGTGATCATTGCCCAGCCCAAGAAGCAAGGCTGCCCAGCAAAAAAGGACATTGGCGCTGGTTCTGGTGGGGGGCTCTGTGGCGACTCACCACAAGGCAGGCAAACCGGCCCTGCTTGTAAGCCACGCGGCGGGGCAGCCTGCCAAAATGACGCCATCAGGGGGTTTCCCTTACTGTACGGGGCTCAGAAACCCGCGCTGGGGGACCATGTGACACCCGGGTGATGTCAGCGCTCTCCAAGACGGTTCTCAGCCAGGTCCAGGCTGGGAGTATAAGTGCAGCCCAGCAGCCTGCAAAAAACGAGTCTGCTCACTGGTGTGTGTGTGTGTGTTATTGCAGGAGCAATGTAGCTGCCGCTATCCAGTTGGATTTTCATAGATGCTTCGGAAACTTTGCGTGGCACTTGACCAAAGATGAATTCTTATTTCTGCAAAGGAAGAAATGTAAATAAGTCTTAGCAATCCTATTTTGTTTCCTCTCTTTAGTTGATCACCCTCAAAGAACACTGTGTGATGGCCACGACAGGTAGGAAATTATTTCAGAATTATGGCTGAAATTTCAATTTTTTTTAAATGTTACTAAAACAAGAAATGTCTGAGAAAATCATGATGGGCTTAGATAAGGTAAATATTTTCTCTTTATCCAGGGTAGGGTAATCAAAAACTAGTGGCCATAGATTTGAAGTAAGGGGAAACATTTGAAAGGGACCTGAGGGCTACTTATCTCACATAACAGGCCCTAGGTTTATGGAGTGAGCTGCCGAAAGAAAAGGTAGACGTCTGACACAATTTATTGTCATGTAATAAAACTGAAAATACCATATATTTTGACGTATAAGTCAAGTCATGAAACCCAAAAAACTCTCAAAAATGGGTATCGACTTGAATGCTGGATATACTTCTGAGACCTTAAATTCAGCTCAAATCCAATCTGTACCAATCTGGCATAATGTCAACTCATAAAAAGCAGATTTGGTGTATAATTCGACCCTTAAACTTAAACCTTGCTTCATGTTTTTGTTGTGAGTTGCATTGTGTCGCTGGACCCTCCATGATAGCAATCACCTCTGGTCAACGCCCAGCAGATCAATCTGCACAATCTTTGGGAGGAGGGGGGTCAACATATACACTGGTCAATGGCCCACAATTGGGGTCGACTTGTACACCAGACATACCATAAAACCTTTAAAATGAGCTTGACAAATGGGGGTCGACTTGTACGCTGGTTGACTTATACGCTGAAATATATGGTAGACTTTATTCACCATAAATCATTTACAAAAGGAAAACTGTTCAGAGTCTGTTCCCACTCTGACTTCCATATCTATACATTCCTGACATTGAGAATTGTTACATTTGATTCTATTTATACCGTTACCACCACTATGGTACCTTGTCATTACTTTCCCCCTCTCCCCCTCTGATGTTTGACGGACTTCCCCTCGGACATTCCCTAATAAAAATGAGAATCCCTGCATGAGTAACTTTGAAATTACTCCTACTACAAGAGAAGAGGTCCTTTAACTAATTCTGAATTCAGCACTATGTTGTAAAGAGATATTGACTCTACCTCACCTCCAACACATTTAATCAAAGTCATCTCCCCTGTTGATCAAGAGTTAAAACACTTACCAACAACAATAACTGAGCAGTATCTCTCAGAATTTTAACTGGAACCTGTGATTCTCCCTCCTTTACTGAAATCAATCCCTCTGACACAAAAGATTTGAAAATATCCATTACATCCTTACCAGGTTTGGAACATCTGCTCTCCTTAAATTCAACTGTCTGAATACATACTTCTGGTAAAACCTCCTTTTCTCATCTCTTTTTCAACACTAAACAAATAACGTGACCAGGTTTCTTACAAAAATGACATACAAATCCAGAAGTTCTGTCCTTTCCCACCTGACCTTCATCTTTTCTCTTACCATTCTCCCCAGACTTAATTTCAGGTTTATTAGTCTGCTCCACATTAACTTTCTGAACAGGCTTACTAATCTGAAATATATTTTTGTGAATCAGACCAAATTCATCTGCGAATCTAACCATTTGCCGCCAGGTCCCTACGTCTTTCTCATCCAGGCATAATTTTCTCAATTAACATCGATTCTCTCAATCCGTCAAAATCATTGTTTATTCCTTTTGAGGCGCACCAATGATCAAACCATACAGATTGCTTCAGAGCAAAATCCAGACAAGATTAATTCCATATTTTCACCAAACTTCTAAATTTTTGTCTATATGCTTCTGGAACCAACTCCCAAGCTTTCAATACTGCTTGCTTAACAGTGCCATAATTTGCCACTTGCTGTGCAGTCAAGCTAGAGTATGCAATTTGTACTTTTCCCTTCCACACGCTTTGGAACATGAGGCCATTTTTCATTTGGCCATTTTTACCTCTCAGCAACCTTTTTAAAAAGCTGAAAATATGTATCTATATCTCCCTCATCAAAAGAAGGAATTATATTTACCTCTCTACTAGCCAAAAACCTCTCCCCAGGAGTTACAGCCTCAATTCTCTTACTTCCCTCCATCTCAATTTTTAACTTCTCTAATTGAAACCATCTGTTCCTTTCAATCTTTTCCAAATCATATTTCTTTTGTTTTTCAGCTTCCTCTGTCTAATATTGTCTCTGTTTCTCAGCCTCCAACACCCTCCGTTTCTCTCTTTCTTCTTCCATCTTCAATTCCAATTGCAACTCAAAAGATCTATCCTCCGCAAAATTATCTAAGTCTTTATCAACAAAGTTTCCCTCCCCCATATAATATTTCACTATAATCTTCAGTATTTGTATTTTCCTCATCCAATGCATGACTTCAGACAGCTTTAATGCCTTAGAAATAACTATCAGTTCCTCTTTTCTCTTGCTCTGCAGCTCTGCAGGTGATGGTTGTGACAAGAAATGTATCAACATCCATGGCTGCTGTTTTTCCACACACAATCTTTAAAATAGCTTGAAAAAAACAATTAATTAATAAATCACAAAAAACTCCAATTTTCAATCCGAAAGGACGAGCCCCAAAAAATGTTACGAACCCAGAGGACCCCAAAACCCAGCAGCAATAGATATTCACCAAGATGAATGGTTATTTAAACAAAAGTTGTTTTTAATTATCTTTAAACATGAAAACAGGATCAAACTTTATCTTATCACTATTAACTTAACTAACCCAACTTAACCCCCTTCTAATTCTAAGTGCATGTGTATGTAATGTGTGTATAAGTTTAGAAAAGTTCTTGGATTCACAGACAAATCTCACTTCTCATTTCTCCAAGTTCACTGGTTGCAGGCAATTCTTATACTGTGCACAGAATTTAACATTTATGAAGTTCACCAGGCTCTGGTGCTTGAAAAGTAAATGGTTATCGCTCAGGAAGGTTCTTGTCAATTTTCAGAGAGAGATTTGTTGTTCCGGGACACAAACTGATCCATTTTAATCAGCCACATCAGTGTCTTGCCGAAGAAACCTGCCCCATCAGGGTTCTCCAGATAATGACCTCTTTCTTTCAGGTCACCACAGAGTTCATTTTTGTTTCCCTTATTTCAAGTGAAACATTAGGCAGCCAATCCTCTCCTGTTGCATGAACCACAAGAGCTTTGACCAGGCTGAACTAAACGCCAGAGAACATTTGTACAAAGTTAAGGGAGTAAAGTTTAGGGGACACATCAGGGATAAGTTCATTTTTTACACAGAGAGCTGTGAGTGCCTGGAATGCCTTGCCAGGGATGATAGTGGAGGCTGAAACATTGGGTACATTTAAGAGACTCTAAGACAGACACAGATGGAAAAAAAATGGAGGGTTTTGGGATAGGGAGGGTTTAGTACTTTTTTTGGAATGAATATATGGGTCGGCAAAACATTGAGGGCTAAAGAGCCAGTACTGTACTGTATTCTATGTTCTATCTGTATAAATTAAAATTACTACTTGAGATAAAGAGGATAGATAAATATTTACTGTTTGTACAAAAACTGATGTGGCGATAGTATTGGTAGAAAAGGATTTATTTAGGTGGACAAGACAGTCAGGATGGAGGAGTCGGGCGGAAGGGTCTATTTTGTTTCTTATAGCTGTGACTATTTATTGAAAG
This sequence comes from Narcine bancroftii, assembly GCF_036971445.1. Taxonomy (NCBI): domain Eukaryota; kingdom Metazoa; phylum Chordata; class Chondrichthyes; order Torpediniformes; family Narcinidae; genus Narcine; species Narcine bancroftii. The sequence goes on along the minus strand of NC_091477.1, from coordinate 114,175,720 downwards.
GGCACACCTGCAACTAGAGAAGCAAAAGTCAGATTCTTTTGCAAAACAGATGAACTTGTCTTCTGCAATTTATTGAGAAAGTCCACAATACGCAGTACACAATAAAATCTATCTCTGCTTGAGTCAGCTGATAGGCATCTCGACAGATAATTAAGTTCTGTTGAAGTCCATGAGAAAAAAATTCCATATGTTACATCACATGCCAAATTCCATTAGCTTGCTCAGCATTAGACTTACTTAATATATCTCATTTGAAATCAAGAGATTTTATACTGAGATATAGTTCTAACTCATTGTCCAAAAATTCGGACATATCCTTCAACGACTGATTAGATTGAGTAGGTGAGTTGATAATTGTTGTGAAATATTAGCCTTGATTTTAACCAAGCTTTCCCTTTGTCTCAGCGTCATAATTGGACTTGAATCCATGCAAGACCCATTAAGGGAGTCAGCTTCAAGTCTCAAAGTTTAAATGTCAATGTTCTAAATATGTTTTACAAACTCAGAGTTTGTTTGTCATTATCTAACCGGAGTTGTTCTGAGATTCCAAGTGTTCATCAGAGGTTATTTTTGAATTTGGTAGGAAATTGTTTTATACATGTGAAGAATTTGTTGCTGTTGAATGTTATGCTCTTAGGAATTGGTTCTCAGCAAAATAACCCACCTGGGGCCTTGCCGCCTGGATCATGCCCACCTGGGGCCTTGCCACCTGGATCATGCCCACCTGGGGCCTTGCTGCCTGGATCATACCCACCTGGGGCCCTGCCGCCTGGATCTTGCCCTCCAATGGCCTTGCCATCTGGAGTCTATTATGCCCCTCAAGTTCCTCCAGGAGTAAAAGGTCAAAGTGATCATCAGATGATGCCAATGCCCATCAGCATCCCAAACTGCCCACCTGGCCTGGAGTATCTTACGCAGGTAAGTGATTGAAAACAAACTGTAGGAGCTTTTAATGTAAAAGTTTCCCCATGCTGAAAACTTGCTTCTGAATAAAGAATACAGCAGAGAACCCCAGAACCAGTTTAAAATGCAGTCTATACTTCAACTGCAGTAATGCTAGCCGGAGGGAGGAGGCAATAGGAAAAGTCAGAGACTCTTCTCTAGTACTTTGTCCTTTCTCAAAGATCAGTCTGAAAGGGGTCAACTTGTATAGTAAATTGGATCAATGCCTACCTGTGGTTTCACATTTTCCTACTAATTGGAAACAACTTTACATTTGTTCATTAAATCGGATTTTGTAACAGTTACCTTGATCATTCAATAGAAACTTACAAAGACTTTTAATTAATTCTTATCTCTAATCACTCATTCTCAGCCTGTCATATTTAATGTGTCTCACAGATGAGGAATGTTGCAGTTTGTACCTCTTTACAGATAAGACAGGCTTTTCAACTGATTTATGTGACAACATTTCTAGGGAAACAAAGCTCTTAATTACTTTTAAAAAAAACTAAACTTGAGGCCCTTTCAGATAGGGCAAAAATTCAAATGTAAAGGCAAAAAACCTCCGCTAAAATGCACAATCACGTACCTCTCTGAATGTGTGAAGGTCGACTCCGAGCTCCATAATTTAACCCCCCTTGGAGAGGGATAATCAGTGGAGCGCTGCGCTCCGCCGATCAATTTGAATGAACAGCCACGCTTAGCAGCTGTTTAGGGGTGGGCTGATGATGCGGTTTTCAGGTCCACTCTCTACAGGTCAAAACGCGGCAGAGCAATGACTGTCTTTCCTACCCATAATCCCTCAGGCAGCTGAAACCCCTCTGTGGTTCCCAGAACAGTTCCAGCTGCCTTGGGGATTATGGGTAGGGAAGACAGCCATTGCTCTGCCACATTTTTATGATGGATGGTACTATGGCACCAGCTGCCTCACCTCCATTGGCTCCAGACGGCGTGACAAGGCATCTCTGTATATGAATGGAACACTGAAGCAGCCTTTTAGGGCTGCTGTTTGACAGGTAAGTTCTTAGTTTTCCGTCTGCTCCTGTAGCCGGCTGCAAGGTGGAGGCCTGACATGAAATGGCCTATAGTTACTTCTACAGCTATAGTCCCAAAATCCTTTACATTCTATGATGGCCAACTTTTCCAGCAGAAGTCCCAGAATGCCACAAAATAATGTTATATTTTCCACAAACATTAACATATCCATGCACAAACAACAGCAAGTGTGGGCACTTTATATACATTGAAAATAGAGAATAAAGACATGGCAGAAGAACTAACCCCCCCCCCCCCCCCAGTGGGGCAAGCTGTGCCTGTAGCCTGGTGATATGAGCAAGATCGCCAATGACTACATTTCTCCCACCAGAGAGAATGACGCAGGGTCTAGGGAGTTTTGGCTGATATCCTGGAGCACAAATGTACCAAGAAGGGCTAAGTGCAAGAAATACTGGAGCAGAATAAATTGGATAGATTCCTAGGGCCAGGCATAATTTACACCAAGGTGCACGGGGAGACATGACTGAAGCTCAGACTAAGATTGTTTCATCTTTCTTAAGTACTAGAAGTCTCAAAGGAAAGTCATGATTTCACTTGTTTAAAAAGGCCAGTAGGAATAAGCCTGTAAATGACTGTTTGGGGAGTCTAACATTAGTGGCAGGGAACTAGCCTGAAGAGGGCGCACAAAATCAGTGAACCGGTGCGGACTCGAAAGGCCAACGTGGCCTGTTTCCACTCCATAAATGGTTATAGGGTTATGGTTGTGGAATTAGAGGGACAGGGCTTTGCATTCACTTGCAAAGGGAAGGTTTTGACATGGTTTTGCGCAGGGAGTATCATGCTTACAAATCTGATCGAACTTTTTGAGGAGGTGGCTAAGGACATTGATGGAGACATGGTGATAGATGTCAAAAGCTTTTTTAAAGTGCATTCAGAAAACACGATCCCAAATGGTTGGCCTGCATAAAAATGTTGAGGCACAAGGGAATCAAAGTGTGCTAGTGAACCAGAAGCAATATTGGCAAGGTCATTGGAGACAGAAGGTAAATGGTGGGTGGATCTTTAATTCTGACGTAAATCTGCAGGGATTGGTGCAACTGGGATCATTGCCATTTTCATGCAGTAGAACCCCCGGTATCCAGAATTCGAGCAACCAGCAAAAAAACTCAAGGAAAAAAAAATGAAAATATAAAAATAAATAAGAATAATATGAGATAAGATGTATGTAAGATTAAAATTGTGATGGTAAATGTTCTCTGAAGTAACATATAAACCTTTGGTGAAGATGGGAGCAAATATTCAGCCAGCGGAGGGCCTTGGCCGTGCTTTACTCATTGCAGCTGGTTGAATAAAGGCGTGTGAAACAGCAATGACATCACCCAATAATGCCATTGGGGTAACTCTTTTGAAGAGTTTCCTCATCCATGCTTAGTAAGGGTCACTCCAGAAACTGCAGATACAGTGATGGTTAAATGTTTTCAAAGAAAGTAGTGTTATTTTTTAAAGTTTATATATTGATGGAAATTATGTTTGCTCAGTGTAAGTATGGTATGTTTGCCTTTTAAACCATTAATTGTTATTGCAGGTGCTTAGTTAGGTATATGTTACACACACACACACACACACACACACACACACACACACACACACACACACACACACACATATCAAGGAACTGAAAGAAGGTAAATAGGTCATTGAGCTTCAAGGACAATGGATTCCTCAGACCTAATTATTTACATAGTAGAGTTTTCAGAGAATGAATGTCTGTTGTTTAGTCAGTTTGCTGATGAGGCAATAATTGGTAGAGTAATGGATAGCAAAGAAGGTTTTGAATGGGAATAAAGGGCCATACATCAGTTAAAACATTGGGCAGAGTGGTGACAGATGGAGTTTAATGAAACCAAGGATAATGGCATCATGCATTTTAGGATGTCAACAGCCTATTGACTCATATGCTTGATTGATACATATTTCTTTCAGTTTCTTGATGTCCATAGACCCTGGATTCTTTGTTGTGTTTGAATCCATCTTCTCCATCATGTACAGTGAATGTCAGGGACTGCAGAACTAAAGATGCACAGAGGAACCTTGGGGATCAAGTTCATAGTGCCCCCCCCCACTCCCCCAAAAATGCCAACACTAATGGAGAAGGTGGTGATAAATGATTTTTGACATGCTTTCCTTCTTAGGCCAAAAAATTGAATATAAGAGTTAGGATATCATGTTGAAACTGTGCTAAACATTGGTTAAGTACAAATTTATTGTCACTGAGGTGCTGTGAGAAAGTTTAATTTGTGAGCAATCCAGCAGTCAACCATGCAGCAGTAAAACACAGCATGGAATAAGAGCTACGGAGAAAGATCAGGTAGAACAGACCAAAGGCAACATTATTTTACCAGTGCTGGAGGAACTATAGATGAGGAAATAAAAGATTTAAATTCCCCAGGACCAGCTTTCTGTTGTGGAAGCAATTTACACCAATTCCATGTGTAAACAAGGTCATCAGGTGTGAAACTCAAGCACATCAGCATCCAATTTCAAAACAGGTTCAAATTTCATTGTCTCTGTAGCAAGGCAACTATGGTAGGAGAAAGAAAACACACAAATGCTGTAGAAACTCAGCAGGTCAAACAGTGCCTTTATGTAGCAAAGGTGAAGATACATCACCAACGTTTTGAGCTTGAGCCCTTCATCAAGGTCCTACTATGGTAGGAAGTCAGCATGTATCTGAATGAACCTAAAATAGTTTTCCAAATACAGTTTAAAAACCCATGGTATCTGGACTTCAAGCAGCCAGCACCCTCAAGCAACTAGCAAAAAAAAAATCAAGGAAAATAAATGTTAAAAAATTAAAAAATACAGATAGTCTCTGACTTACGATGATCTGATTTGTGATTTTTTTTTCAAAGTTATCATGTTTGAATCTATACTGTACTTCAAATTTTCAGTGTCTCCCGACAGCTTTGTATCAATCCCCTCACAGATTCCACAGCCCCCACACTGATCCCACTGCCCCGCTCTCTCCCCACAGACCCCACAATGATCCCACTGCCCCGCTCTCTCCCGACAGCCCCGTGTAAGTCCCCCCACTGCCCCGCTCTCTCCCAACAGCCCCGTGTAAGTCCTCCCACTGCCCTGCTCTCTCCCGACAGCCCCATGTAAGTCCCCGCACTGATCCCACTGCCCCGCTCTCTCCCGACAGGTCCGTGCAAGTCCCAGCACTGATTCCACTGGCCCATGTGATCCTACTGCCTTTTTTTCGACACAATTTTTTTGACAGCCAATGGCAGTGCCAGCAATAACCCAAAACTTTTTAAAAGCACCCCAATTGCCAAAGCTGTGAATTACTGTAAACAATTTTTTTTTAAAAAAACACCAGCCGACCGGGCAGGAGCGGTGACCTTTTCCTGCTCCTGCTGGGAGAACGAGGTTACTGCTCTAGAGAAAGAGGTCACCACTTCTGCCACATGGCAGAAGCAGTGACCTCTGGAGCAGGAGCGGCGACCTTAACCTACGTGGCAGAAGAGGTGGCCTCAGCTTACCGGGCAGGAGCGGCGATCTCGTTCTCCTGGCAGGAACGGGGTCCTCGGGCTCTATATAATTGTAGAATGTCTAGGTGGGTTATGGTTGTGCCTGACAGTGGGGAGGTGTCAAGGAACAGGAGTTGTGATTCCAGGGTCGACGTACACCGAATTGGCATCAAACAGTTTTGAGCTGAGCTTAAGGTCTCAAAAGTAGATATGACATACAAGTTGACCCCCATATTTCAGTGATCTTTGAGGGTTTTATGACTCAAAGTGTTCGCCAAACTATATGATAATTAAATATTGCAACTGTTTATGAGGATTTTAAGGATACAATTACAGTCGGCAGGAAACATACCTCGAGGGTGAAGATGGAAAGTTGTTTGCTTGCATGAAAGGCATCTCAAGCAGAGCATTTTTTGCTGTTGATAGGATAATAATTGTGCGCTGAAATTACACCACTAGAACATTGTTGTGGAAACCGAACAATGATACAAGCAGAACAACAGTAAATGAGATAAGTGTAGGTAAGAACCTCTGTTGGCATGGACATTCGAACCTTTTCCATGCTATATAACTCAATAAATCTTAGCAGAGATCCATCTGTTAAAAGCAGTGCTGCACTCAGACATTTTAAACACGTCTTGAATTGGGTAAACATTTGGCTAAACCTATCAAAGCAGCAAAAAATTTTTTTAAAATCTTTGATTGTCAAAGTGAAATGTTCTCCAAAGGGATATATATATTTTTAGAATTCATTTGTTATACAGAGATGATTAACATTATGTTTCTATCATAGGTCGATCAACTTCTAGTTCATCAGCAGGTAGAATTGTTGGAAGGTAGGTTGTTATTACGATAAAGCAGAAGTGAAACTGGTTTTGAGGAAACCTGCTACTACACTGCTTTATATTCTGCATTATTTACTTGACGCACAACCCCATTTCAACCCCCTTAACACTGATAATGCTTTATTTCTCTTTTGGTGTTAGAATGACAAGCTCCGTCTTAGATTATGTGCATTTTTTATAAATAATAATTTGCAGCCTTGATGTCTGCTTTTCTAGTTATGAAATCAATCATAAAATTATGGAATTACAAAAGGGTGTCATTTGACTCATCAAGTCTGTGCTAGCTGCTAGCAGATGTATTACCGTCACGCTGTAAAATACTGACTGATAAATGAACAAAGAGCTGTATTAAATAATACTGAGACCATGTTTCCAGTACTCCTGAATCCCAGATTCTAACCATCCTCTAACTAAGAATTTTTGCCTCAAATTACCCTTTTACCTATATTTTAAATCTGTCCCCCCCCAGTCCTATCCCTCAATACAAGCATTTCCCTGCCTAAATTTCATTGTGATCTTATTGAACAGCAGGGAAAACAATTGGCCTGCGCCTGCTTCCTTGCTTCATGTTTCAAACCAGCCATTAAATTGCACACCGTATGAAATCTGTTCATTGCAGGAACAAAACTTTAGCTGCTCGTTGTGGCTGAAATCCTTTGTCTCTGAAATCCTTCCTGCACCCTTTCTTCACACCCTTGTGTTGTCAGAATGGGATGTATTACTCAGATAGAGATTCATTATTCTTTGTATAGTGTTAGCATAAGATGCCGGCATTTTAACTTTTGATATCTATTTATAAATCTCTGGATCGCAAGTTCACTGACCACTCTCCAGAGTCATAAAATTCTATTTTCAAAGATTATTGTACACCCAGGCTGTTTTGGTTCCTCTTTAATTCGTCTATATTTTCTTGAATAATGAAGGAACATTGAATCTTGTCTCTCATTATTTCTGTCTATGTTTACATGTGTTGGTATTAAATTACAATTGGCATTTACTTGGAAATTCAGCCAAGCCGACTACAGTATTTCCTCTTGCATATCTCCTCACTACTTGCCACAGCTCTAATCTTTATGTCATCTGTTGAAATTTTATTCCCCCACGCCCACATATACATGCCAAATAAGGTAGGTTGCCCCAGCACTAATCTCTGGAATCACCACTGTTTACCATCCTCCAGCATAATCCTATATTACAGTACAAGGAAATCTGCAGATGCTGTGGTTGTATTGCAATCGACAAATGTGCTGGAGAAACTCAACACAGCATCCATGAGAAGTAAAAGGTTAATTTTGTTTTAATTAAATAAAATTTCAAAAGTTATCATTCTTTTCCTTACCAATTTAAATTGATAACCTTAATTTTTCTAATGACTTGGAAAGGATGTTTTCACATGCCTTCTCAAAACTTTCCACACTTTTAAGTCTTCATGCCACATTTTTACAAAGCCGACTTCTTCTTAAAATATTTTTTATTGAGTTTAATAGAAAAACCCCTTTATTCATGATCTTCTAATTAATATAAATAATATATACATATCACAGGTAAATTATAAAGCATAAATATAATGAGTTACTTACCCCACTCGAGTTCTATGATCGAGTTAACAGTTAATCCATTCCTCATAATATAACAAAATTAATGCTGTATAGAAAATAGATAAGAAATAATTAAGATATCCTTATATTTTAAAAAAAGGATTCTATACTTCTCAGGTATTTTCATCTTATTCTGTGATATGATCAATATTAATGACTCGCAGTTAAAACCCATCTTTACCTAGTTTATCTCTACGAATTAAAAAAAGAGATTAAAAAGCCAACCTTTAACGGCAGTTTTATCCTTGTTAAAGGAGGAAAGAATCAAACGTGTGTTCATGCCACTCATTCTTCCACAATATGTTTTAAAAAGTCCTTTCACCACCCATCACCTACGTGCCTCTGTCAACCATGTCCACACCTGCCCCCACTTCCTCAAACTCTGCCCCATCTGCCTATCATCCTTCACCCCGGCTCAGTCTTCTTATGTTGCAGATGAATGATTTAGATTGTGGAAGAAGCAAATTAACAATGTCGAAAGTGTGCGGTCACGGTAGAAAAATAAATGGACAGACGAGTGCTAAATGGGGAGAAAATTGGAAAAAAAACCTCGATACAAAGGGAGCTGAAGGTAGACTTAGAGGTTGAGCCAGTGGTGAAGAAGGAAAATGCAATCTTGGCATTCATTTCAAGAGGAATGAAATATAACAGCAGGGATGTAATGTGAGTCTTTATAAGGCACTGGTGAGACCTCATTCATTCAAGTGCCTTACAGCTCGGCGTAAGCAATCATGTCTCTCCATCCATCACAATCTCTGACCCTCTGAATTGTAGTTGTTGTCTTCCTTGTTCTTCTTCGGTGAAGACTCCATCTTTGAGCTGAGACCGTAGTCCATGTTGAGTTCATGACTATACAAGGGAAACAATACTGAAGTGTTTTTTTCATTGCTTTCTTTAGTTGCAGTGAAGGGGTAACCCTGGCCATTGATCAACAGATTCATCTGCCCAGCATTTTTAGTTTTACGACATAAATTCCAAGTTGCAGGATCTGCCTGTAAAAACCATCCACCATCTGCATCCAATGGCTTCACGTGACCCTGTTTGGGAGGTTAAACAGGTTCTACACCTGTAGGCTAACAGACAGAAGGAGCGCCTTTTGTTGAACAATTGTGCAGCACCGACTCCAAAAATTGCATGAGATCTAATTTGGGATATTGTCAGCAATTTTAGGCTTCCATTTAAAAAAACGTGTGCTGACATTAGAAAGGGTTCAGAGGAGGTTCACAAGGATGATTCTAAGAATCAAAGGATTATCATATCAGGAGCGTTTGACAGCTCTTGGCTTGTACTTGTTAGAATTTAGGAGAAATGGCAGGGGAGGAGCAATCTCATTGAAACATTTCATATGTTGAAAAATATGGACAGAGTAGACAAAGAAAGGTTGTTTCTCATGGTGGGAGAGTCTAGAACAGTGGTTCTCAAACATTTTATTTCCACTCACAGCCCACTTTAAGTAATCCCTATGCCATCAGAGTTCTGTGATTAGTAAGGGATTGCTTAAAGTGGTCTGTGAGTGGGAAGAATCACTGCTCAAGACCCAATTGCTACTGAAATATTTTACTTGAGAAAAAATGTCATTGGCCCATTTCCTTTGGAGTTGTGAAACCGTGCACATGACGAATCAATGAGGTATGATTAAAACAGTGTTTTTCAAATTTTCTCTTTCCACCCTTAAGCAATCCTTTACTAATCACAGAGGATTTAATGCATAGGGAATACTTAAAGTGATATGTGAGTGGAAAGAAAAAGGTTGAGAACTACTGGTCTGGGACAAGAGGGCACAACTTCAGTATTGAAGGGCATCCGCTAGGAACAGAGATGTAGAGGAATTTCTTCAGCCACAGGGTGGTAAATCTGTGGAATTTGTTGTCACAAGTGGTTGTGGAGGATAAGTTATTGGGAGTATTTAAGGCAAAAATTGATCGGTTCTTGATTAGACAGGGCATCAAAGGTTATAGGGAAAAGGCCAGGCAGTGAGGTTGAGTGGGAAAATGGATCAGCTCTTGATTAAATGTCTCCATGGGCTGAATAGCCTATTTCTGCTCCTATGGGTTAAAGTTTTATGGTCTTATAGTCCACCTATCACCAACAGGCCCCCGTCTCACGCCTCCCCCTCTCCTCTAAACTACTTTCCCTCTCAACTCATTTCTGATGAAGGATATCAACTAAGGTGTCAGTAATTCCTTTCTCCCTAGAGATGCCACATAACTCTCTCTGCATGCTGTTTGCTCCAAGTTCTAGTATCTACAATCTCTGATGTCTTTTTTAAAAAAACTTCATCTTGTCTTCTTTCTTGCTTACATACTGCATGGGGAAGAAGCAAACAATTTTGGCTGGGTTCCTCATCAGCAAGTTCCATTTCACTAAATAGCCAGAGGTTTTCTCATCTTGTTGACTTTAGCCTTGACCGGATTTGAGACCAACAACAAATTTCAGATCAAGAATAGCCTTGGTCAACAGATCTTCTTTGCCGCTGAAGAAAATGACTTCTGCACTCGGAATTGCTGTGGTAATATGCGCCCCTTTGACATGAAGATTCTTAACCCTTTCGGACAAGAAGTCATGAATGTGTACCGGCCCTTGAAGTGCACTGGCTGTTGCTGCCCATGCTGTCTGCAGGAGGTTAGTGACGAGTATCGTTGAGGATTACATGTGCTGAATTCGATGCGGTTGTTAAGCACCAGTTTTTCTGGGGGACAATAGCGAATGCCAGAGGATGTGTGTTTAAGGTGTGTGGAGGAAAGTTCAGGGGAGATGTCAGTTAAGTTTTTATTTTCATTCAGAGAGTGGTGGGTGCCTGGAATGAAATGCCAGGAGTGTGGTGGAGACTGCCCCAATAGGGACCTTCAAAAGACACTTAGATAGGCACATGGATGTAAGAATAATAGAGGTGATGGGTGTGAGGTCTGGAAAAATTATTGTTGTTGAGTAGGTTTACAAAGGTTGGCACAACATCGTGAGCTGAAGGGCCTGTTCTCTGCTGTAATGTTCCATGTTCATTTCATCACCATTGATCACAAATAGCACAAAAAATTTCCTTTTCTTGAGTCCTCTCTATGTCTGCACTCACTTCCTTCAGCTGCTCTGTTTGATGAATTTTTTTCATCAACACTGGGAAATACCTGCAAAGATCTGGAATAAAAATGTTACATTTACGTGGTCAAAACTCTATAGTTCACTAAATATGGGATGTAACTCCAAACTCAACAACGTGGTTTGTTCATAATTGCCCTCTTTCTCCCCTCCTCCCCCCCCACCTCCAGAGAATGTTGCATTGATAGATGTAGCTTTTGGAAAAAGTCCTCGTGTTGGACCTTGTAGAGACACACAACGCTGGAGAAACTCAGCCGGTCAAACAGTGTTCTCTATATAGCCAAGATAAAAATGCATAACTGACGTTTCAGGCTTGAGGATTTCATCAGGTATGAAAGAATGTTGGCAGGCAACCAGACAAAAGTGTGGGGGGGGGGGGGGGTGACATGGGGGAAAAGGCAGGAGGTGATGGGTGGAGAAGGGAGGGAGGAGAGCAGCCATCAAGGGGAAGAGGGATGGCTGGATGAGTGGAGGGGAAGGGAGGGAGGAAACCTGGAGTGGGGGTAGGAAGAGGAGAGCAGATTAGCAGAAACCAGAAAAGTCAATATTAATGCCAACTTGCTGGAGAGGGTCCAGAGGGAAAATCAGGTGTTGTTCCACCTATCGCCTCCTACCTTTGTCCCACCCCCGACACTTTTGTTGGAACACCTACCTTGATGAAGGGCTCAAGCCTGAAATGGTTATCTTTGCTACATAAAGGACACTGTTTGACCTGCTGAGTTTCTCCAGTGTCCTGTGTTTCTACTTCAACCGCGGTGTCTACAGATTTTCATGATTTGTATTATATTGGACCTCATTTGCCATCATTATGATCTTTAAATTTTTAAAAATTTAGCACAATAATGGGCTCTTCTGGCCAACGAGCCTGTACCACCCAAATACACACACTGGACCAATTAACTCTCTCTTTGGAATATGGGAGGAAACCAGGACACCCGGACGAAACACACACAGGCGCGAGAAGAACGTGCAAACTCCTTACGGACAGCGCCAGATTCGCTGGTGCTGTATTAGCGTTGTACTAACCACCGCACTCACTGTGCTGCCTTAACTTAATAAATCGTATGGTGCTCCTTCGAATAAGAGCAAGGGAGTTCTCCCCAGACTACTGGCCAATACTTATCTCTCAACAGTATGAATAAATCAATGAGCTGGCCAGTATGTTATTATTTCAAAGAACTGGATAAGTACAGGTTGCCTGCTGTGTTTGTTACACTGACAGCATTCTAAAATTAATTCATAGATTGTAAAACATTTGGTGACCGCATGAGTTAAGATAGGTGCTAGAGAAATGCAGGTCTTTCCTTTATTATTCTTCTATCCATATGTGAAGGATTCTGTTACATCAAGGTATACAGTCATTCTGCCTCTATTTGGTGTGGTCACCTCCTTCCCTCTGCCTTGCAGCTGCTTGTGTTGTTGTACCTGGACCTTTCCATTGTCCAGCTCCCAACTGCTGTGTGGTCTCACACCTGCTTATCTTCCATTCATTTTTTATCTGACCTGTGAAGCTTTAATTTATTTTGCCTCTTTGAAACCATTGACAGTTTGGAAGGTAGCGGTCAGGCTAACAGGTGGGAAAATTTATTTTTTCTTATAACTGTTGCATTCCCCTTTCCGCATTGCCATGCTCATTCTTACTTTTTTTCTGCTTTCTTTATCATGTATCTCTGCCTTCTTGCTCTGTCTCCTTTTTCACTGTTGTTCGTCAGCGCCTCTCCTTCCTCAGGAGCTTGCGGTGGTTTGGTCTGACGTTGGAAACCCTGGCAAATTTCTACAGTAGTCTAGTGTTGACCGGCTACATTTCAGTTCTGGTATGGAGGCGCCAATACCTCTAAGCGGAAAGCCCTGAGAAAGGTAGTGGACATCGCCGAGGTCATCACTGGCAAAACACTCCCCACCCATCAAGAACATATACAGGAACACTGCCAATGGAGAGTAGCAGCAGTCACCAAGAATGCCCAGCACCCGCTCTGCTCTCTCTTCTGCCATCAGGAAAGAGGTGTCGGTACCACAAGACTCACGCCACCAGGTTCAGGAACAGCTGCTCCCCCTCCACCATCAGACTCCTCAACAACAAACTCAATCAGGAACTCATTTAAGGACTCTTAAAAACTTATAGACTTTTTTTCTCTCTATTGCACTATTTGTTTGTTTACATGTGCACATATATTTTGAGTTTAGTTTTTTGCACTATTGATAGGTGGTAATTAGGCCTCACTTGCAAAAAAAAGGATCTCACAATTGTGTGTGATGTCATGTGTGTAATCTGATTTTTTTCTCACATGTAAAGGGACCATTTCACTCAGAAAGAAATCTTGTTATGATGACGGTCCTCTGGTTTCATTGCAAGAAGTAGATTGCATCCTCTGCACTAGATAATAACCACAATGTGTTTAATACTATTTTCTTTGTAGATGGAAGTAATGGCACCACCTGGCCAGACAATCGGATATATCATTGAAACATGGAGTATGTGTCTGCCAAAATTTACAGTCCAGAACGAGAAGAGGGAGCCTGTTCTGAAGATCAATGGCCCATGTTGCGCCTGTGGCTGTGGAGATGTTGATTTCCAGGTATCGTTGCTTTCCTCTCCTCCCGGATCTCTTTGCGTGCTACTGAAGCACAGAGGAGTGGACATGATGTGCAAGTGGCCTGACTGAGTTGCGGGGGCGGTTCATCCCGTTCTGTTCTCTGCAAGCTACCGTAAATATTCGAGTATAATGCGGGAAAAAAATTCCCCCCTTTTTCCCCTCAAAAATAGGGAGGGGGGGTCGCATTGTACACAGGAGTAAAAAATTTTTTTTAAATTTCTGCAACTTGTGACTCGGGCCAAAGAGACTCCAACGCGACTCAAGCAGGTGAGGGGAGGGGGGCCATGAGAGATGACATCACAAATCGGGTTGGCGAGCGGGCGGAGAGACAACAGCGCGACTCGGGTGGGTGAGGGGAGGGGGGATCGTGAGAGACGGCAGCGCAACTAAGGCAGGGAGGGGGGATTGTATTATACATGGGGGTAAAAATTTTCCCGCTTTCCACTCAAAAAGGGGGGTGGGGTCGCATTATACAAGGAACACATTATACATGAATATTTACGTTAATCTCAATCTTTAACGGTGAGGTGCAAGCTTATCAGGTGCATATAGAATCTGATAGCAGTCCCTGTATGTACCACACTTTCAGACCACAGGATTTATTAGTTTAAGGCAGCACGATGTTCAGGTTTGTGGTTGGCACAATAACTGTTACAGTGCCGGGGACCTGGGTTCGAATCGATTGCTGTCTGTAAGGGGCTTGTACACTTGTTCCATTTCTGTGTGGATTTCCTCTGGGTGCTCTGGCTTCCTCCCACCTTTCAGAATGCCTTTACTCTTCCAGGTTTGATCCCAGCCTTTTTCTTCATGAGGATCCATTTTGTGCCAACCTTCTTTTCCACCTTGACTCTAATTGGTCTCCATCCTGCTCTTTCCAGCGCCCTTCTCAACCTGGTGTATGTGGGCAATCCATTGCTACAACTCATCTAATTACATTATGATCATTGCCTGAAAAATACATTTCCCAAAAGTCCCTACCTCGTTGACCAAACGAATCCCTGAAACCAGGCTCAGAATTCCCACCTAATTCTAATTTTTTTTTATTGAAGCAAACGTTCCTTTGAACATATCAAAAGATATTTGTATCTCTGCAATATTGTTGTCCCAGATAGTATTAGAAAAATTTTTTTAAAATCACTAGATATTTATTCTCTGTTGTTTGAATGTTTATCAGAACTGGATCTACGTGTTTATTCTGCCTCTTGAATGTTTGAGGCCGAATGTGCACTCTCCGCTATGTCCTCATCCTTTATTCATTCTACTAAAAGGCCAGCAGTATCAATCTTTCCAGAATATAATCCTTTTACAGAGCTGTTGCTCCTTACCAATGTGGCAATGCATCAGTTTTTAATTTCTCCTCTCCAACTTACCTGGAATTCCTTATCCCCATGAATCCTGAGCTATCATTCTTGCTCTCTAAGCTACGATTCAGTGACAGCCAGTTAATACCTTGACATCTCCTTCATTTTGATAATTTAAGTATCTTTATTCCCTCAGCTGTTTGTATGGAATAATGTACCCCTAAAATTATGGACAGAAATAATGCTCCACGTCAGCCTCAATGACACTGGATTGACAAAGGGATAAGGCCCTGGATGCAATTGCAGGCAACTGGCTAAAAAGGAAAAATAACTCAAAATGTCATAACCTTCTATGGCATGAACTAGTGAGGAGATAAACACATGGTACAGTTAGCACTGCATTCTTCCAGCCCAGCGATCCGGGTTTATATCCCATGCTGTTGGTGAAGAGTATGTACATTTAACCCGTGTCTATGTGGGTTTCCTTCGGGTGCTCCGGTTTCTTCCCATCCTTCATAAACAAAAGGGGGTTGTTGGTTAATTGATCACATGGACATATTTGAGCGGTGCGGTCTGGAAGGACCTTTTTCTGCAGGGTATCTTCAAATTAAATTTAACATTCAGAAGGATAAAAATAGATTAATAATAAATAGTGTTACATTTATTATTAGTTCGACTTATCGCCTCTCCCTGTGCACAAAAAGAACAATTTTCTTCAGAATAAAAATAAATGTAAAGAATATTGCAAATTTTAAAGATGTAAACACTGTCTGACTCCTCTTTCTTTCCCCTGTGGCATTTTCACCTGCTCCCGTTTTCCTTATCCGGCATTGTCTATCTTCCTTTGATTTCCCCCTCCAAATTCTCACCAAGCCCATGAGCAAAACTCCAAGGATGTTTAGATGCAACACAGCTGGGCCTGAAAAATTTCCAACAGCCCCTAGGATAGTTTCAATGCCCATTTAATCTAACGTCTTCCCTTGTGCACAGTTTCTTCAGATGAGCATTTATCTTCTCACTGATTCATGCCATCGAAGTTTACTGGATTTTGAGGTTTCTTTTCAAGATTCAATTTATGTAATTAAAAAGTTATTTTACGCAAAGTAATCACGCATGTGATTACTTTGTGACACCTAAATATCAAATGACTTAATAAAAATGTATTTAGACTTAACTTTTTTTTTCCATCTTAATTATAGGTTACAAACCTCGATGAAACTGAAACAATTGGCAAAATAACCAAACAATGGACTGGGTTACTGAGAGAAATGTTTACCAGTGCAGATAACTTTGGGATCCAATTCCCCTTGGATCTAGATGTGAAGGTGAAGGCAACCTTGCTTGCTGCATCATTCCTCATTGTAAGTAGTAACAAATCAGCTCAGGTTCAATTTGTAATTATCTCGTCATTTACAAACAGTCGAAACAGCATTTTTCTGGACCATGGTGCACACGTGTACACACACATCACCTAGATACATAAATTTACACGAATATATATAAATATTTCGGAATGATTTACTCAATTACAGGATACTTTTCATCAATTTCACAATGTGTACTTGAAAACACTGTCAGGGTTCTTACTGATTTTTTTTTTCCCCTTTTGCCATTGGCTCATCTTGCCTTGCTTTCCATCTGGCAGTGATAGGACTGTGCATAACCTTGGCATGCTATCTGACACAGAATAGATGGGCTGAAGGGTCAGTTTCTGCGCTATAGGGTTCTATAGTTCGATCCAGTCTTTCCTTATAATTCAAGTACAGCAACCCTTACCTGTCTGTCTCCCATAATTTAGGGCTTGTTTTCCTGTGCATTTTTTCTGCAACATTTCCAGCTCAATGACCTTCTCTGGAGTTGGGTGACCAAAACTGCACACAATACTCACTGAGTTTAAACTCATCCTAAACTCCCCGCTTCTCCAATTTCCCAATTTTAACCACCTCACAGTGGACAACTGTCAGACCACTAAAATCTCCCTCCAGCTGCCAAACCCCCTAAAATCTGGAATTCTCTCCCCATTTTGTCTCCATCTGCCAAACCCCTAAAATCTGTACAATTTGTGCACCTTTATCAGGATCCTTCTTCCTCCCCTTCAACCTTGTCCGCTCCAAGGAAAAGAGAGTCCGCCCGGTCCATGCCATGGCTGAAGTCAAGTTTGCTGTCATCTGATTGCACAAGTGCAACCCAACGAAACAGCGTTCTCTGGTCTTCGGTTCAAGACACATAACATTCATAGAGATGAACAATACATATGCAAGACAAGTACTTCATCTATACAAATAAATAAATATATATTGTTTTGTGAATATTAGAGTCTCGGAGGGTTAGTGTGAAAAGTTCCTTTGGTTGTTCAGCATTCTCACTGCCCGTGGGAAGAAGCTGTTCCTCAGCCTTGTAGTGCTGGTTTTGATACTCCTGTATCTCTTCACCGATGGGAGCAGCTGAAAGATGCTGGGTGAAAGGGGTTCTCAGTGATTTTGCATGCCCTCTTCAGACACTGATTGCAGTAGATCATGTCTGAGGGGGGCAGAGATACTCTAGTGATCCTCTCTGCTGCTCTTGTGGTCCTGTGGATTGACCTCTAATCCATTTCTCTTTCGCTCCTTCCAGACAACATCCAGCTAAATCTCCTTTCCATTCTCTTCAATGTTATTATGGCTCTCCTTTAGTGTAGAAAGCAGAAAAGCCCAGCTCTGACTGGGCTTGTGCTTGTACTTGTGCCATTCCTCCTTGTTCTTGTATTCCATGCTCTGGTCAATGAATGCATGTATCCCATGCATTCATTGTCATCCTATATCACTATATTCAGTAAAGAAATAACAAGATCAGGACGAGGACGTTAGTGGCTCATGGCATTGCTACATTACATAAGACTTCAAAACACCCATATTTGTGCCCACACCAGATGTAAACACCTAGTGCTGCAGAAACAATAACAATTCTATTTACATAGAACCCATCAAGTGTAAAAACAAGAGCACTCAGGAGAACATTATAAAATGAAATTTATATCCTAGCTAAACAGAAACAAAAGTCGCCAGAAATGATTAGTTGGTCTGGTAGCAGCTGCAGAGAGGGGAGCAAAGACTGATGAAAGGAACTTTCGAATACTTGAGGGTCTTGAATAATTGTGGGACCATATGTGATTGATTGTTGAGCAGACATTTTCTCATTGCTGTTTGAAGCATCTTCCAATCCACAAACCAGCCACAATTGGTCAGTGACCCCCTCTTCCTCTGAATAGTAGGAACAAAAAACATACGGAATGCATACCTAATCAGGGAAAGACTTGACACTCCTTTCAAACAAGTTGGATACATGTGTAAGAGGAGCACAAACCTCCTCTACGCCAAAATGCAGATTGGGTGACAACGTGACCGAATCCCTACACTCTGTGGGTTTTTAGCTTGATTGTCCTGTATCCTGCTATTTCGGCTCCCTCAGTTACATCTGCAATTATGCTTCTGTCCTCCTTGTCATCCACTGTCAGTGTGAGGTGAAACATACACTTGAGGAACAATGCATCATATTCCTCCCAGACAGTCTTAAACCTAACAACATGAACATTGATTTTTTTTTTTCCCCAACTTGAGCTAATCCCCTTCACCACCCATTTGATTTCCCTGTTTCCATTTCTTCACCTACCCCAGTACTTTTTATTCATCTCTCTCTAATCTCTTAGCACCCCTATTCCTAGTGGCTTCTACCTCTACCTGCCTTTCCATCTCTCACACCTCCTGTCCTAGACCCTTTCAGCTCTAGGTCCGTCACCCAATTTCTTTCACCCTCTATATACGTAGTAATGTCACTTTTTCCTTTATTCTCGATTAAGGGTCCAGACGCAAAACATTAACTGACCACTTCTACCCATTCATGCTATCTGACCTCCTGAGTTCTCCAGCAATTCTTTGTTTTTCAGGATTAATATGTAGCTAAGAACCACAAAGGTTATATGGCAAAATATAAATTTGTGTGAAATTCTTCAAAGAACATTGGAAGTATTCTAATGAGAACAACCTAAAGGGCCCTCCATAAAGTTTGGGTCAAAGACTTTTTTTTCCTCTATTTGCTTCTGTGCTCCACAGTTTGAAATTTGTAATCAAACTGTTCACATATGATTAAAATGTGCATTCCAGATTTTATTCAAGGTTATTTATATTCTTCTTTGGCTTGGCTTCGCGGACGAAGATTTATGGAGGGGGTAAATGTCCACGTCAGCTGCAGGCTCGTTGGTGGCTGACAAGTCCGATGCGGGACAGGCAGACACGGTTGCAGAGGTTGCAGGGGAAAATTGGTTGGTTGGGGTTGGGTGTTGGGTTTCTCCTCCTTTGCCTTTTGCCAGTGAGGTGGGCTCTGTGGTCTTCTTCAAAGGAGGTTGCTGCCCGCCAAACTGTGAGGCGCCAAGATGCACGGTTTGAGGCGATATCAGCCCACTGGCGGTGGTCAATGTACCAAGAGATTTCTTTAGGCAGTCCTTGTACCTTTTCTTTGGTGCACCTCTGTCACGGTGGCCAGTGGAGAGCTCGCCATATAACACGATCTTGGTAAGGCGATGGTCTTCCATTCTGGAGACGTGACCCACCCAGCGCAGTTGGACTCGATGAAAAAATATACATTTTGGTTTAACTATATAGAAGTTACAGCACTTTATAAACATAGTCCCCTCATTTCAGGGCACCTTAATATTTGGGATATTTATGTTCGCAGGTGCTTGTGAGTTTAATTGCTTCATTGTTGCAAGTACAAGAGAGCTCGGTTTGCTTCTAATCCTTTGATCACCTTTGAAGTCTGTAGTTGTCATTTTTCAACATGAGGACCAGAGTTGTGCCATTAAAAGTCAAAAGAAGCCATTATGAGGCTGAAAAACAAAGAATAAAACAGTAAGAGGCTTCACCCAAACCTTAGGATGATCAGAATCAGCAATTTGAACATCATTAATAAGAAAGGGTTTACTGGTGAGCTCAGTAATCTCAAAGGGACTAGTATTCCAAGGAAGACCTCCAATTAATTCAATTAATTGAATTCTCATCATAATATGTAAAAATCCCCAAACAGGTGTCCGACAGATCAGAAACGCTCTCCAGGAGGCAGTTGTGGATATGTCCATGACTACTGTCTACAGAAGACTTCATGAACAGAAATACAGAAGCTGCACTGCAAGATGCAAACCACTAGTTAGTCACAAAAAAGGGTAGCCAGATTACGGTTTGGCAAGAAGTATTTAAAAGAACCTGCAGAATTGTGGGAAAATGACTTGTGGTGAGATAAGATCAAGTATCAGAGTGATGTTGAAGTGCCAGTTGATGAAGTAGACAAAGACGATGTGGTCGAACAATAATCATGGCTTTTATTAGCAGAAACTCATGGTACAATAATGAAAGACAATAGGTGCATGCACAGTTATACCCAAGGGGAGTGTCCTTAACAGTCGAGATAATGCACAGCCAATGTTAGTACAGCAAGGCTCGCCAGAGGGGAGACAGGCAGCTTGGCAGACATTCACCACAGTCTCCCCCCGGTAGAAGAAGTTAAAATCAAAAGGACAGCTGCTAGGAAAGACTGAAGCAAGTGATACATGGATACCATGTTTAGCATTGAGAATACTCTAACAGCCAAACTACACCAGTATCTAGCAAGCAATCCAATATAATTAGATGTTTTATGAATGTGTCAGCCTATCAGGTTGTTTACGAATTCTGGTGCTTCTTCTCAAAACAGGTGACTCCTTTGCAGCCTTGGGAACTGGTACAGTTCCTGGGTCTGTAGTGTGGGAAGGACTGACTTCTGGACCCACTCCAGAATCGCTAGCATGAGGCAGTGGAGTTTCAGGATGGCCATCTGAAAGCTTACTAGGGTTCACAAGCTGGGGGGGGTGATCCCAATCTCTCAGGCCCACTCTGAGTAGGGTTGTGAGGAAGGGGCGAACCAGGTGAGGCCAGATCTCTTAGAGGTACAGTGTCAGTACTCCCACCTGGGAATTTAATATTAGCGTAGTTGGGGTTGGTATGCAGTAGCTGAAATGGTTGGACTAGGGGGTCTGTTTTACGCGCCTGAGCATGGCTCTTCAGCAGCACGTTTCCAGGCTCAGATAAACAGGCTGGCCAGTCCATCACCGTTCCTGATTTCCTAGGAAAGGCAAACATGCGTTCATGAGGTGTTTTATTTGTTGCAGTACACAATAATGACGGAATAGAGTGTAGCGCCTCAGGCAGCACCTCCTGCCACCAGGTAACAGGGTAACCATGTGTTTTTAAAACAAGATTAACAGTCTTCCAGACTAGCATTAGCCCTTTTGACCTGCCCATTGCCCTGCGGTTTGTAGCTCATGGTACGGCTAGTGGCAATCCTCTTCCGCAGCAGTGCTCGCTGCAGTTCAGCACTCATGAATGCTGAGGCCCTCACGGTATGAAGGTAAATGGGAAAACCAAAAATGCTGAAAATTCTGCCAAGTGACTTAATGACAGACACTGACAAGATATCAGGGCAGGGTATTGCAAAGGGAAACCTGGAATATTCATCATTACAGTAAGGAAATATACATTTTTGTTGTTGTAAGGTAACGGTCCTTTAAAATCTAAGCTAATCCTCTCAAAAGGTCAGGCTGCCTTGATGAGAGTGGCCTCCGGAGCTTTGAAGTATTGCGGTTTGCATTCTGCGCAAATGGGACAGCTTTTAGTCAGTTTCCTGACTTCTTCCAGAGAGTAAGGCAGGTTGTAAGCCCTTATGTAGTGGAAGAACTGCGTGACTCCTGAGTGGCACAGTCTGCTATGGATCTCTCTTAGCCCCTCCAGCTGAGCACCAGCAGCAGATCGTGATAATGCGTCAGAGGGATCATTTAACCTGCCCGGCCTGTACTGGATCGCATAATTATAATTGAGAGTTCTATTCGCCAGCGTGCCATCTTATCGTTCTTGATTTTACTTTTGTGTTTAGTACTGAACATGGAGGCTACAGATTTCTGATCAGTGACAAGAGTAAATTTTCTGCCAGCTAGAAAGTATCACCGGTAGCGAACAGCTTCAATAATAGCCTGGGCTTCTTTTTCAATGGCAGGATGTTTAAGTTCAGGTCCGTGTAACGTGCGTGAGAAGAATGCCACAGGTCTGCCCTTTTGATTAAGGATTCCTGCCAAGGCACAATCTGAGGCATCAGTTTCCACTTGGAATGGGACATCCTCGTCAATGGACGAGAGTGCAGCTTTGGCAATATCAGCTTTAATTCTCTCGAAAGCATTCAAGGCCATTGGAGAGAGAGGAAAATATTTTGTGTCAAACAGAGGGTGTGCCTTCGTGGCATAGTCCCGAACCCATAAGGGCTTTTGCTGAGGATGATAACTTCTTAAGGGGGGCCATTCTTTCCGGGTCGGGGCGGATTTCGCCCTTGCAGACGATGTAGCCCAGAATGGGTAGCTCTGTCGTGTTGAACACACATTTGTCCTCGTTAAATGTAAGGTTGAGTTCTTTAGCTGTTGCTAAAAATTTCTTTAAGTTGTTGTCATGCTCAGCCTGTGTTTTCCCACAGATAGTGACATTATCCAGGTAGGGAAACGTACCCTGTAACTCATACGTCCTAACAACCTTAACCATTTCCCTCTGAAACACGGACACACCATTAGTGACCCCAAAAGGTACCCTTTTAAACTGGTATAACCCCTCATCAGCCTCAAAAGCCATATAGGGCTGTTCCCTTTTCTTAATGGGGATTTGGTGATAAGCTGCTTTGAGGTCGCTAGTGGAGTACACTTTGTATTGCACTATCTGATTAATCATTTCATTGATGCGTGGCAGGGGGTAGGCATCCAGGTTCGTGTAACGGTTGATTGTCTGGCTGTAGTCAATAGCCAGTCATCTCTTAGAGTGATTTTTCACTACCACTTGGGCCCACCACGGACTCTTACTAGGTTCAATTACTCCCTCTTTAAGCAGTCTCTGGGTCTCTGCTTTGATAAACTTATGATCCTCTTTGCTGTAAGAACGGCTCCTGGTGGCCATCACCTGACACTCAGGGTAAATCACTGAAAAGGGAAGGAGCTTTGATCTTTAATGTGGACAGACCACAGTAACTAGCGCGGGGGATGGTAAGTGTGGGTAGTCGCCCACCAAAATTTAACACTACACTGTTCATCTGAGATTGAATATCTAACCCCAGTAACACAGGGGCGCAGAGCTCCAGTGTAATAAAGATCCACACATCAGCAAGGCGATGTCCCTGCAAATTTAAAGTAACCTTACTCTTGTCCCATACAGTTTTTGTAAGTTCACTACGAGCCATCGATATCTTTCTGTTCACTGGATATCTCCGCAAATGTAAGGCTCTGGCAACTTTCTCGTGGATGTAGCTGTCAGTACTCCCTGAGTCTATTAGACAATCAAGAGTTTCACCATTCATCTCCCCCTTCATAGTAGACCAGTCTGTAACATCCCCCAAGCTTTACAGTCAATTGAGCGATCACAGGGGATCTCACTTCACCGTCACTTGAAGTTGAATCAGCCTCCTCGTCTGAAGATTTCCCCCTTTTCACAGTTGTCTTGCATTCCTGTCACTCTTTGTGCTTCTCTTCTCCTTCTTATCAGTGGGAGTACTTTTCGCCTTGCACGCTTTAGTGAAGTGGCTGAGTTTCCCACAATAGCTGCAGGTAGCAAATTGAGCCGGGCACTTCTGTCTGGGGTACCAGCTCTTATCACAGAAGTAGCATTTTTCAGGAGTTTGTCCTTTTCTTTCCTTCGGGGTTCCAGCACTCCTGGATGTTTCCTTTTCGGTTTCTAGCATTTCACTGGGCTGCATGGCACTTCTCAGTGGTTTGGCTAGAGTGACTGCCCAGTCGTAGTTTAAGGGCTCCATCTCCAGCAGCCTCTGTCGGATGTAACTGGAATCAATCCCGTTGACTAAAGCATCCAGCTTCAAGGCATTGTGGTGTTGTTGCACATTGACTGCCCTGACATCACATTCATTTGCCAGCGAGTCGTGGGCCAGTGCATAGGCAGCATCACTTTCCCCGGGTTTCTGGCGTCTAGTCAGCAACTGGTGTTGAGCAAGCACCACATTCCGTGGCACTGCATAGTAAGCAGACAGACGTTCCCGGGCTATAGCCAGAGTGGTAGCTCCTTGCGTTACGGCGAAAGGGACCTCACCCAGCAGAGAGTTCAGGTGACCCCACTGTATCGCCTCATCGACCACGTTGTTTCGAGCCATGGAGTAATCGAAACAAGCAATCCAGTGGTTGAAAATTTCTCTGGCCCTCGGGGCAGACTGGTCGATTATCAGCCACTCTGGCTTGAGAGCTGCATCCATTTCTGCTAATAAAATTGAAGTGCCAGTTGATGAAGTAGACAAGGACGATGTGGTCGAACAATAATCATGGCTTTTATTAGCAGAAACTCGTGGTACAATAATGAAAGATAATAGGTGCAGATACAGTTATACCCAAGGGGAGTGTCCTTAACAGTAGAGATAATGCACAGCCAATGTTAGTACAGCAAGGCTCACCAGAGGGGAGACAGGCAGCTTGGCAGACCTTCACCACAGATGGCAAGAGCAAAGTGTGGAGGCATAAATGAACTGCTCAAGATCCAAAGCTTTCCACCTTTTCCATGGTTTGCATTGTCCAGTCAGGGGAGAACATTATCTTGAACCATATCAAGAGCTTTGATTCATTTCTACAAAAAAGAAATGTGAGGATTTGAATGGTTATTACCTTCATCAAATTAAGTATATACTTCACACAAGCTAAGTTTATTGTCATCTGATTGTACAAATACAGCCCAACCAAACAGTGATCTCCGGTCCACGGTGCAAAACATGCAGACACACAACCAGACATAGCACATATAGACAAACAATACATATGCAGGACAAGTATTGCAGGACTTATAGTATTGTGAGCAGTTTTGGGCTCTTCATTTAAGAGAGAATTGGAGAGGGTGCAGAGGAGGTTCACAAAGATGATTCCGGAAATGAAAGGGTTATCATGCCCATTGGAATTTAGGAGAATGAGGGAGGATCTCATTGAAATATTTTGAATGTTGAAAGCAATGGGGAGAGTAGATGTAGAAAGGTTGTTTCCCATGGTAGGACAAGAGGACACAATTTCAAGATGGAAGGGTGTCCACTTGGAACTGAGATGTGGAAGAATTTCTTTTGTTAGAGTGTGGTAAATCTGTGGAATTTGTTGTCACTGGAGTTGGTGGAGGCCCAGTCATTGGGTGTGTTTAAGGAAGAGATTAATAAGTTCTTGATTAGCGAGGTCATCAAAGTTTTGGGGGAGAAGGCCGGGCAGTGGGGCTGAAAATGGATCAGCTCATGATTGAATGGTGTAGCAGACTTTGATGGGCTGAATTGTCTATTTTTGCTCCTTTGCCTTGTGGTCTAATGCAGATTTATCTATACTCTTGGGGAAGTACAACTTTTTTGTGATTTTGTTTGAAAATTAAGAGATTTTAGCCAACTTAATTTAACTGGAATTAATTATTTTTTTTCCCCATAGGATTTTTTGTACTTCGAGAAGAACAATTAGTGAGCAAAGATTTGACAAAATATGAAATAATCTCCACTGTAAGTGTCTGTACCCATTTTCCTCTTTTTCTTGTAGCATTTAACCTCAACAATTCCATACATCACTTCTCATGGTTTATTTCATGATTTTAATTACAGAGTTTGAAGCTGATTCCAAGGATCATTGTGACTCTTCCACTGTCGTTTGAGAATCGAGAAATGGCATAGAACAGAACAAATCGGTTGGTATGAATCTGATTGGATATCCAATTGGACAGACTGATGTGGCAAAATTACACATTTCTGGAAGGTAGAATTAACTGGCAATTTTGTTTGCCAGCTGAACCAACTTCCTGACTCAGTTCAAATAGAACATTTAAGGTGGCGGCCTGCGTCATGGGCATGCTATTCTCTTCTACTATGTTCCATTGTTCCCTGGCATTAGAGGCAAGGGTAGAGAATAATGGATAACTTGCTGTTTAGTTCTTTGCATGGTGTAACCAGCTCTTCGCGTGGAGTGACTTTTTTAAAATATGCCGCCAAAACTATGTGCATTATTTTACCTTTTGTGCAAAGGAATAATTCATCAGTTTTCTAACACCAATTTGTTAGAAATACATACATCATACATTTATGTATAATTTGTATTTGTGGTATTTTAGAATACATAATTTTAAATTTTGACACCATCGGAATGATTTGTAATGTATGTATTTGGTATCAGAATTTATTGTCATGAACAAGTCACAAAATTCGATGTTTTGTTGCAACATCAACGTGCAACATTCATATAATCACTTTTACAACAATAAATTTAAAAAAATACCAAAATATTGCACGAAAAGTAAGCCTGTATCTTGGTTCACTGATCATTCAAGAATCTGATGGCAGCGGGGAAGAAGCTGTCCTTGTGCCGCTGAGTGCTTGTCTTTAGGCTCTTGTACCTTTATGGGTGGCACGGTTAGTGTAGCGGTTTGTACAATACCTTTACAGCACCAGTGATCGGGACTGGGCCTGGGTCCTCATCTCATGCTGGCTGTGAGTTTATATGTTCTCCCTGTGTTCCCTTTATCTGCGTGGGTTTTCTCTGGGGGCTCCGGTTTCCTCCTATCCTTCAAAACATACTAGCATTTAGGTTAAGGGGGTGAAATTTGGGCAGTACAGACTAATAGGGCCGAATTGACCTGTTACAGTGCTATATGTCTAATTTTAAAATTTCCAGATAGTAGCAGGGTGAAGAGGATGGTGGGAGTCTTTGAGGATAGTGGCTGCTTTATTAAGACACTGCATCTTGTAGATGTCCTCGATAGAGTGAAAGTTGGTGCCTGTGATGTCGCAGGCCGAGCTAACAACCTTCTGAAGTTTTTTCATGCCATGAGAGTTGGTGCCTCCATGCTAGACAGAATACTCTCCACAGTCCACCTGGAGAAGTTTTCCAGAGTCTTCGGTGACATTCTGAATCTCCTCAAACACCTCACAAAGTGTAGCCACTGGCGAGCCTTCGTCGTGATTGCATCAACATGGAGGCTCCAGGACAGATCCTCAGGGTTTGTTAACACCCAGGAATTTGAAGTTCTTGATCCTCTCCACTACTGAGCCCTTGATGAGGTCTGGGTCATGTTCCCCTGACTTTCTCCTGAAGTCCACAGTCATCTTGGATTTGTTAACGTTGAGCACAAGGTTGTTAGCGTGACACCATTCAACAAGCTCAATTAGATGGCAAAATCGCTTATTGTCATCACCCTTTTGTTCAATCCAAATACCTCCGTGGTTCTGCCTGCATTTTGCTCATACCTTGCAAAAGGGTTCAGGCCTGAAATGTTAGTTACCCTTGACTTCCTATTGAGGCTGCGTAACCTGCTGAGTTTCCCCACCTCTGTTGTGTATTGCACTACAATCACAACGTGCAAACTTTCTTATTTACCTCGATGGTTCTGGCTCTATTTGATTCTGCCTTTAATAAACTATTTTGCAGCTTTCCCAGAGATATTCAGCAACTTAACACATTTGTAATTATCAAATCTATGTCAGTGTTTTTATTGTAGCCAGAGTAAATCACAAGTTATTGTTTGAGTTAATTGATTGCTGACACCACACTTGAGAAAATGATGGTTCTTTGTATTGTTAGAAAAGCAATTTTCTAGTTAAGGAAAACCCAGCTTTTCAGTTAAATGTAAAAGGGAAGCAGGTACTGTGTCTGGAGTGCACAATGTTTTCAATGGGACTGTGGAGAGGTCCATTGCACATAGTCAGTTTAATGGTCCTGGTAATTTATAAAATAGAACCAAGAGTCAGACATCTGGTGCATTGATCCTGCTCCACCATTTAATAATATTATGGTTGATCTAGCCTACCCGCCTGTTCCCATTACTCTTAGTATCCTGACTCTGCAAAAATCTACGTGTCTTAAATTCAATGAGGTAGCCTCCACTACTTCCTTGGCTGGAGAATTCCATAGATTTGCTACTCTGTGGAAGAATCAGATCCTCTGTCACATCTGCTCACTTGAATCTTGAGGCTATGTCCCTTAGTTCCAGTAAGATGGCAGTAGCTGGACAGACAAAAGAGGAGCATGGAAAGGAGGCTTGTTGTTCTGACATCAATCAACAAGAGCATCGCAGCACATTGAGGTGGAAATGACTGCCATTTATTTTCCCCAAAAGGTTTACTTTCCAAAGAAAAATTGGGGATTATCATAGACAACTTCCAACTGAACACAAAGATAATTTCAGATTTGCTGTATCACATAGGAAGTTGGAGAAACATTAAATTCACTTTTATTGAATTTAACAGGTTTAATTGTATAATAATACTGACACATTCTGTTAATTCAACTGACCTAAAAATGTTTTATTGCAGATTTTTGTTTGTACTCAGCATCTGATGCCTCTCATGTCAGTGTCCAACAATAGTTGGCCAGCATTGATAGATTCCAGCTCCCCCGTTATTGCTGTTCCATGGTCGCAATGCCCTGGTGACACCTTTCACCATGTTCGTCACTGACTGCGCCAGGATCAGCAGGGAAGAAGTCCGAGTGCGAATGCAGAAAATGAATTTTCAATGACATGTTGCAATTCGTTGTTTTGTATACTTGAAGTAGATTTAAAATATAACACTTAATTCACAAGAATAGGTTATATTTGCAAAATAAAATAGTGAGCGATAGGACATTATTGAGGCAATTTTCACGATCAGCACCCCAAAGTCCATAAAATACACCCAAAAGTGTTCAAAAAGCAAAATCTTCATTGTCCAGTGTTATTTCTTTTCTGAATTTCAAGCATTCAGCATTTCCAAGGGATGAGATGCAGCAGAGGAGAAGCTGTTTGGAATAAGGGCAATGGGGAAGGATAAGATGGCAGCTGACCCTTTTTAGTTATGTCTTGTGCTTTCACAACCACTTCAAGCAGCCCAATTCAAATTTCGGGTTCGTCTTTGTAGGATTTGTTGTTGCAGGACAAATGGTGGCCATTCTGCCAATCAAGCCCATGCCGGCTCTAAATAGACCAATTGCATTAATCCCATTATCCTGCACTCTCCCCACATCCCCATAATTTTCTCACACTCATCCAATTCCCTTTGGAAAATAAGCTTCCTTGCGTTCAGCAGTGTCTTTGATGTAAAGAGAAAATTCTGGAAATATTCAGCAGCATGTGTGGAGAAGGAAACCAAGTGACCGTTTCAAGTCAATGATGCTGGAACTGGAAGAGCTTGTATATGGTAAGATGTCAAGGGCTAAGATCAGAAGAGAGAATAAATATCAAAAGCAAAAATGTTGTAAGGTGTAAAAAGATAACTGAGATGGGAAAGAAATAATCAGTCTGGAAATGATTAAAATGGGAGAAGTAGGAACTCACTGAAATTACAAGATTAACATGGGAGGAATGCATGGTTTTGGAAATTATTGGCCTCAGGGTCGAATTGGGATTGCTGTAGGTACCTATACAAGCTCAAGAGATTCCACTGAGCTTCTATTTTTCAGTAGAACAATGTAGGAGGCTGAGGGTGGGGTATGATGGAGAATTAAAATGACAAGCAAGAGAACCTCAAGATCACAAAATAGGCTTTTCTCTACCTTGTGAGTGCAATCAGTTCTGTTTTTCCACTTTATTCAGCCTTCATACTCTTAAGACATCCAAAGCCTCTTCCTTCCAATCCACTTCCAGTTGCAATGAAAGGTCTCGTCCTCAAATGTTCACCACTTGCTGAATATTTTTGGGATCTGGGACTTAGTTTTAATTTTTTTAAATTTAAATGTAGACCCTTCTAACCTAAGAACTTGCACCACCCAATTACATCCAATTAACCTCCAACTCTCATACAAATTTTTTGAAGGGTGGGAGGAAACTGGAGCACTCAGGAAGCCCACACTGACACGAGGAGAACATACAAACTCCTTACAAACAGTGCTGGATTCTAACCTGGGTTGGTGGCGCTGTAACAGTGTTGCACTAATATAGTACGCTTCCGATTATCCGAAAACCACTTAATCAAAATTGTCAGTTATCCAAAATTTTGAAAGTTGAAAAAAAATTATTTTCAATTTATGCAGTTATCTTATTTTGTAAGGGGATATCGCGTTGCTTTTTGGTAAAAATTAGACATTATTTCATGCTTGAAAACCTCCTATTGTCTTTTTCCCTTGTTTAATTGCTGATACATACTGTAGTTGTGCTAACTGGGCCACCTTTGCTCAGCCTGAGGGCACAACTGCTCCCCGCTTAGGATGTGAAGCAGTCATTTAGTTGGTTTCTTCTGCACTCTCCTACTAACTATATAAAAACATTTTTTTTAAAATCCCCCTTATATGTGCTACGGGGGTGGAAGGGGAGCATCTAGCCCCCATTAGGAATGGCTGCTGTAGATGGTATTTTTCCTGGAACTTCAGCGCATTTGCACAGGGCAGTGCAGTTACCATAGTGATTAGTGCAACACATTTGCAGCACCAGTGGCCCAGGTTTGAATCCGGTGCTGTCCGTGAAGAGCTTGTACGTTCTCCCTGTGTCTACATGGGTTTCCTCTGGGTACTCCAGTCTATTCTCACCTTTCAAAATGTACAGGGGTTGAAGGATCATTGGTATTTTTGGAGGACACAGGCTCATGGGTCGGTAGGGTGTTACTGTGCCATGCATCTAAAAGAAATTTGTGCATAGTACTTATATATATGACAATAAGATTTCATTTGATCTCATTTCAAGCACATGAAAAATAAATCTAAAGTGTGATCAGAGAGGAGATCAGTGAGAGGTGCAGTTAAGTCAGGTTCTTGGCCAACCTTGGGCTTGTGGGGGAGATTGGAGTCATTGTCAGTGATGGTGAAGCCCAAAAGGATCTAAGCACAGGCAATAGTCCTGCAACAGTCCGATACAGAAGAGTCTTGATTAAGACTGACAAATGTTGACTGACAAACTCTCTCCATGGACGCTGCCTGACCTGCTAATTCCCTTCAACTCATTATTTATTCCAAAATCCATGTTTTGCAGGTACATCCAATGAAAATATGAAAAAGTAATCAAAAAGTTAATCCAGTTCTTGAAAGTCTTGGGCCAGATAATCAAAATGCAATGTCTAAGATTAACGTGAAGTAACATTACTTTTGAGCACAGTTTATAGCTTCGTTATTCAATCTGGACTTGAAGAAAATGAAATATGATCACCTAACACAAGGAATTCATGTCTTTGTTATATCAATGTCATCTCCCGATCACAGAAGGTAATCAGAAAGGACCTTGCTAGACCTCTTTAATTTGCTTGAGATTGCCCTCTCCAGCCCGTTGCATTGTTTGGAATACCCAGGAAATATTTTAGATCCTTTGCAAGGATATTCTTTACATTTCAATTTGAAGGAGATGTGTAATTAATAACATCCAGAATGACTCCTGCTCTCTTTACCAACTCCTTTTGACGCTCTATAATCACACCCAATCACAATTGTATTGTTCAGAAAATTAATACTTTATTGTGTTCGTTCTCCTGCGCAGGAGATACAATTTGATATTGTGGTCTGAAATTTCAGAAGATACACTGTGGAATGTCATAAAAGGAATTGCTACAGCTGTTGTTACTATGACAGTTGGAATTGATGAATCCAGGCTTTCATTTTGTTGTGACATCACTTTACCGCACTGACAACTCGGCCAGAGGCAAACGGCTGGTCCTGCCTGAAATAGTTACACTCCAGCTCACAACTTCTCTCTGTTCTCCAGCCTGTTCACAAATAAAGATAACTTTGGAGAACAAAAAAAAAGAGATTGAAGAAATTAAATTAGAAATTAAATAGCCTTCGAGTTGCATGGAAACGAGAGATGTGTGGAGAATGTCTGAATAGGTGGAGACAGGATAAACTGAATGAAGTTAAACAAGAACATTTGCATATGCTGGAATCGAGTGCAATACACAAAAATTCTGGAGAAACTCAGCAGGACACACAGCATTCATGGGAAGCAAAAAATGAGCAATGTTTCAGCCTGAGCCCTTCACCTGCATACAAAGGTGGGAGTGGAGAGGAGGGAGGAAGGTGAAGGCCAAGGAGCACAGGTTAACAGGTAAGAAGTAAGATGGGGATAACGGTGGGAGGGTAGAAGAAAAAGAAGCCAAGAAGTGATGGGGAGAGAACTGAGGGTTAAGAAGATGGCTCTGCGATGAGAAGGAAGGGAATAAGGGAAGAAAGCTTTAGGAAAGGAGACCCGGGGAGGCTGAGATGGATTATGAGCTGATGTTCATCTAATTTGAAGGTAGATTCTGTTTGGCAGTATCTGAGGCTGTAGACAGATGCGTCAGTGTGGCTAAGGAGTTTGGAATTAAAGTTGTTGGTCACTGGAAGTTCCTTGCTATTGCAGCAGACAGAGTGAAGGTGCTCAACGAAATATTCTCCATGACTGCATCCAGTCTCTCCGATGCAGTAAATTATCCCTACCTGGAACGACTGGGGGCTCCAAATAGTGGTGAGGGAGGAAGTGTAAGTGAAGGTGCGGCACTCCAAGGGAGTAATTACTGGGAAAGAATGAGTGAATGAGGGAATATAAGAGGGAGAGATCCCTACAGAAACTAGAATGGGGAGGAGAGCAGAAGAGAGGTGGTGTCTCATTGTAGGTGGCAGAAATTGTGGAGGATATATGTTAGATGAGAAGACTGATGAAACAGATACAATACACAGCAGATAATGGAATAATAGAAAATATTGGAAATGCAACTGATTTACAATAATAAAAGCCTCCACATATATCCTGACAAGCTTCATAGATACAGACTTTTGGCAAGCAGAGGGCATCAGTAATGGAGAGACTACCCCCATCCCAATTTGAGGAGAATCAGAGGAGTTGATCCTATGGACGGTGAACATGGCAGCAGACCAGAGAAGGGCTCTGCGGCTAATGAACACACAGGCGGTGGGAGGGTTGTTGGTGATTCAAGGCGAGGAACCCATGCAGTCTGCGGGAGGCTGCTGACGACTGCGGTCAAAGGACTCGCACCAGGCTGCGGACAGCTGGAGATTGGCTCAAGACTGGCTGAAGGTGTATCAGGTATCAGAACTGGGATGCAAGAGCGTTGAAGGCTTCCTGATCACGTTGGAGGTTTGGATCTGACCCTCAGGTTGCAGATGGTTTAGGCTGACATCTGTGGCACTACAGAAGCTGTGGGAGAGATGGCAGTGAATCCACGGACTCTCAATGACTTTGAAGGGACTTTTTTTGGCTCCTCTTTCACTGACTGCCAAAAAATTTCTGCTGATGGCAGAAATCTCTCTTATCGCAGAATAAAGGCAATTTTGTGTAATATTACATCAAGGGCACCAGTCTTCCCTCCATCAACGATGTCTACAAGAGGTGGTGTCTTACTAAAGCAGCCTTTATCCTCAAGGTCTCCCACCACCCAGACCATGTTCTCTTCACTCTGCCACCATCAGTAGAAAAAAGGTACAGGAACCTGAAGACGAGCACTCAGCGGCACAAGGACAGTTTCTTCCCCGCTGCCATCAGATTCCTGAATGAACAATGAACCAAAGACACTGCCTTACTTTTCATTCACTATTATTTTTATTTTTTTTACAGTTATATTGTAAGATGGTTATAATACGAATGTTTGCATTATGATGTTGCTACAAAACTGCATTTCGGGACTTGTTCATAACAATAAATTCTGATTCTGATTGTTCCTTTAATTTGATTTCACCTGATTTGTTTTCAGATTGATTTAACCCTTTTCCAATTTCTATAAAAAATAAGAAAAATTCTATCATATTAAGACCATTAAGATACCATAGCTAAAACACCTTGATCCCTTGTTGGCTCTTCTACACACTGATCTGGAAAGCCATCCTTATACACTCCACAAATTCATTCACCAAACTAGTGTCACTCATTACATTTGGCCCACTCTGTAGGTTACAGTTCCCCATGGTTATTATTGTATGTGCTTCTAATTACCAAGAATGAGCAGCACTTAGAGTGGTAATTTGAGCTGGTTTATAATGCAAAAATGCATTGCTTACAGCATGTATGAGATATGACCTATAGACCATTAAAATAAAAATTAAGCTAAGAAAATCCCAGGCACAGCTGGCCAGTATTCATACAGATGGAATAGCGAATTAACTGATGTTTAAGAATCCAGAAGGCTGCAACAGGCCAAGGTGGAAGATAATTGTAACTCGCCTATCTGCTCAGTGTAGGGATCCCCAAAGTGTCGATTTCGACCCATCAAGGTCGATAAATTCCTGGGGGTCAAATGGGGGTCGATAACAGCGGGGGAGGGGTCAATAATGCCGGAGGGCATTATTGAAAATAGCGCCAATGGCAGTGTTGGCCAACCACTTGCGAGAGTGGGCTTTGGTGGCCGCCATGTTGTTTTTGATTTTGGCCTTTGAATTAATTTAGAGCCCACAGGAGAATGGAAAGAGGTATGTGTTCTATCTTTTATACACATATAATCAGTGAATTTTTTGAACCACATTTTGGGGAAAAAAAGGATAGAGGTAGACTTTTACATGGGTCAAACTTTTGACCTCATGAGTAGCTGCATTGTTCAAGGTGTTGGGAGATTGGATAGCTGGGATGAGATGGTATGTTCATGGTTGGGGCGTTGGTAGCTCAGATGGCATCAGGGTAAGGATCTGCAGCTGGGAGTTCAGATGGGCGGGATTCTGGGCAAGGATCCGCAGTTGGGAGTTCAGATCGGCGGGCAGCAGGTGCGAAGGTCCATGGTCAGGTGGTTCATATGGGTGGGTGTCAGGGTGATCTGACAGGGTGATCCTGATCTGCGGTCAGGAATTTGGATGGGCGAGCATTGTAGCGAGGAACTATGCTTGGGAGTTTGGATGGGTGAAAGTTGGGGCAAGGATTTGCGGTCAGGAGTTAGATGGACAGGCATCGGGGTGAGGATCTTCGGTTGGACCGTTGGGAGAACAGATGGGCTTGCGACCGAGGCCAAAAATAGGGGGGTTAACTTTGACACGGATCGATTATTACACGAGTATATATGGAACCTATGTTACTGCCCTCCCATCTAGTGCCTCCACTCCACTCCACCCCCAGTCCAGTGGTGCCACTCCCTGTCTAGTGCTACAACCCTTCATCCAGGGCACTGTGACCCCCATGTCCAGCGCCGTGACCCCACTGTCCAGCAGTACAAAACCCTGCTGTCCAGAGCCACCACCCCTGACCAGTGCTGCCAATCCCCAACACAGCACCACAGCCCTACCGTGTTCAGTGCCACCCCCCCCCCCCCCCCCACTGCTTCGTCCAGCACTGGAATTCCATGCCTGGAGGTCAATGAGGGATCAAATATTCCATGAAGGGGTTGATGTTCAAATAAATTTGGGGATCCCTAGCTCAGAGGGAGGCAGAGAAATCCAAAAAGCTAAGAGTCAAATATGTACTATGCAAAGGTGAAAGAGGGGAGGAAACTGGCAGCAAAAGCATTGAAATGAGTAAGAATGCAGGAAGATACATCAATACAGACACCTATGTAATGGATTGAAGCAGTAAAGGGAATGAAGAAGGCACATTCCGTGCTTCCCACCAAAAGAGTGGAACATCCGAGTTTAATGAGAATTCTCAGAGCCGAACCTTTGATCAGTGCAGTTGAAGAAGTTGCTCAATATCTACCCCATCTGTTGCTGCCAACTCCCAGAGATGTTATGTCACGAACCTGTACCTGCCACCCTGCCAAACAGCTTTTAGATTTTTCTGCTGTGTTTTAGATTTCAGATTTATTGTCAGAGCATGCACATGACATCACATACAACCCTGAGATTCTTTTCCCTGCAGGCAAGTGCAAAAAAACTGTACACAATTTACACATGTAAACAAATAAAGAAATGTAAACAACTGACTGTGCAATACAGAGAGTGAAAAAAATCAAACAATAAAGTATAAAAGAAAGAGTCCTTAAATGAGTCCCTGGTAGAGTTTATTGTTGAGGAGTTTGATAGTGGAGGGGTAGCAGTTGTTCCTGAACCTAGTGGACCTTGTGGCACCTATACCTTTCCTGACGGTAGCAACGAGAACAGAGCATGTGCTGGGTGGTGTAGATTCTTGATGGTTGCTGCTGCTCTGCGATGGCAGTGTTCCCCATAGATGTTCTCAATGGTGGGGGTAGCTTTCCCAGTGATGTCCTGGGCTGTGTCCGCTACTTTTTTCAGGGCTTTACACTTGAGGGTAATGGTGTCCATACCAGACCATGATCAGCCAGTCAGCACACTTTCCACCGCACATCTGTAGAAATTTGTTTGGGCCCAGGAAAGATCCCCAGAGATAGTGAATCCCAAGAACTTATATTTGCTCACCCTCTCCACCTCTGGTCCCTCAGTGATCACTGGATCGTACACAAGTGGTTTTCTCTTCCTCATGTTAACAATCTGCTCTTTGGAGTGTGAGGTTGTTGTTGATGCACCCACTACAACCTCACACTCAAAATTAAATGAAGGTTTCAATTTCACCGTAGTCAGTCTTATGAAGTGTCCAGGAGTTTCACCACAATCTTGACCTCGGGATAAACCTGAGAGGTTGCAGACCCAAAGCCTAAAAC
Source organism: Narcine bancroftii (assembly GCF_036971445.1). Classification (NCBI taxonomy): domain Eukaryota; kingdom Metazoa; phylum Chordata; class Chondrichthyes; order Torpediniformes; family Narcinidae; genus Narcine; species Narcine bancroftii. The sequence continues at coordinate 114,139,296 of NC_091477.1, read as the reverse complement.
CTTGACAAAAGATACCAGAAGCTGAAATACCTGGAGGAGTTTGTTCCCCTGGGAAGCCCTGCCATACAACATGTCAACATAAAGGAGCAACCTTTGAGAGAAAGGATTTCACGTAAATGAAACCTTCCATGAATTTAGTACACTGTGGAACATCTTTCAGCTCTAATATAGACACCCAATTACCCCCAATTGACCTGCAACCCCCAATATGTTTTTGAATGGTGGGAGGGAACTAGAGCCTCTGGAGAAAACCCACGCAGACAGGGGTGGGGGGAGCGTACAAACTCCTTACCCCCAATTGACCTGCAATCCCCAGTATGTTTTTGAATGGTGGGAGGGAACTAGAGCCCCTGGAGAAAACCCACGCAGACAGGGGTGGGAGGAGCGTACAAACTCCTTACCCCCAATTGACCTGCAATCCCCAGTATGTTTTTGAATGGTGGGAGGGAACTAGAACCCCTGGAGAAAACCCACGCAGACAGGGGTGGGGGGGAACGAACAAACTCCTTACAGACCACACTGGATTCGAATCACAGTTGCTGGCCCTGTAGCAGCATGGTGCTCATCAGACAACCGCCCAATCTAGAAGTAGTTTTGAAGTGAAGTCACTCTACAAGTGGTTTTGAAGTGAAGTCAATATTGCAGAGAAGGAACCACAGACACCACTTTGTGCAGAATAAATCCACACAATTACTCCCCTGAAAATTACCAGCGAATCATTGAGGGGATAATGAGAATTGACCAGTTCACTGGGGCTACTCCTCTTTCCTTAAAACTGATGCTTTGAGATCATTTCCATTAACAGGAGAATGCACTTGTAACTCTCCAGAACTCCCTGGAGTGGAAACCTCTAATTGGATTTATCCACAGCCTACAACTGAGTTGTGTCTGTCAGTGAATTAGAATGTCACAAATCTGTTCCAAATAATGGAAGGTGGAAGGCATTAGGAAATGGTTCAGGAGGTTTTATTTTCTGGCTGACATGAATAATCCATTCAAGTAATTGCCTCTGCTCACAAAATCACATATTTTTTTTATTTTAACGGAGCAGCATGGAAAAGCCAATTCCACCCAATTAACCCCGTACGTTTTGGAGGCTGGGAGGAAACTGGAGTACCCAGGGAAAACCCACGCAGGTCACAGTGAGCGATAGCGCCAGATACAAACCCGGGTTGTTGGTGCTGCAACCGCATTGCGCTAATCTATCTGAATTCTGACAGATAGCACGTGAACAGTGGAGAGGTAACAGATGGAACACTTAGTGTAGCGGTTAGCAAAATGCTGTTACGGCGCCCGTGACCTGGGTTCAAATCTGGTGCTGTCTGTAAGGAGTTTATACGTTCTCCCCGTATCCACGTGGATTTTCCCGGGCTGCTCCGGTGACCTTCCACTTGTGTTTGTGCGCTTGTGGGTCAGAAAGGCCAGTTATCATGCTGTATGTCTAAAATTTTAAATGGAAGTGCTGACTGTTGTTTCAGCCCGTGATAATGATATCTAGGTAACACCCAACTGAGAGTCCATGTAGTAATTTGTCCATTGTTGCTTGGAAAATCGCAGGTGTGGCTGGAAATCCATAAGGCCTACGTGTCTAGGTGATTTGTCCCAGATGGGTATTGATTATCATGTATTGGGTATAAGCTCGCCCTCTGCTGGACATCATGACGTCCACGTCATGATGTCACCCTTCCATATATATAACCCTGTGTGTCAGTAGCCAGGTTAGTCTAATAGAAGGATGTTAGCCTGTGATCCACCCCCTGCCCCTTCCTCCTTCCTTTCCTCCTCCCTCATCCCCTGCCTTTTTATTCAGGCACCTGCCTGGCTTTGCTTATATCTGTTGAAAGGCTCAGGTTTGGAATGTTGATTACCTTTTACTTCCTATGGGTGCTGCAGGCCCTGTTGAGTTGCTCTAACATGTCTGTGCAATGCGCTGAACTTCAGTCGACAACCTAGTCTGCATGGACCAGATGGGCTGAAGGGCCTTTTCCTGTCCTGTAAGGATTGGTGGCTCCATAATTCAGCATTGCTCAATTTGCTGCCAATAGAATGGCCCTACTGATGGAAACAGAGCTGAACTTTAGATGCATTCAGCTCCAAAGTCTTTCACTGCTCAAGGTAAACATCACTCTTGTTGCTTGCAGACGATTCCAGGTTTTTCACATCTCTTGTTTGTAATTCAAAGCAGATAAACTGTTCAATCCCAATGCAAGCCTTACATTTAAATATTTAGGATTAAAATGCAAAAAGATAAATTTGCCTTGAGTGGTGTGTGAGCTCATCTTTCACTCCCAGCCCTCAGTGATTTCATCTGTTTCAGTGTACTCACTCGAACATGGATAAAATAACAACCACACACATACTGTATTTAATGAGTGGAATTTTAATCCATCTGAGCCGCTGCTGCAGATGATTCCAGTCCCTCCCCACCTCTTCCCTTATTCAGGCTATACCCCTCCCCCCTCCTCCCAACCAATCTCAGTCCTGATGCAGGGTCTGGACCCAAAAAACGATGGTTCTTATCCCCCAACAGATGTTGCTTGTCCTGCGCCCCCGCAGCCTCCTCCAACAACCCCCCTCCACCCCCTCTCCCCACCTCCTGTTCCTCCAGCAGTTTGCTCCATCTCCAATATCTGCAGTTGCTCATGTTTCTGCTTTTGGCATCATCAGGTTGCCAACTGATCAGTCACCACCTTCGTGCAAGATTTCCAAACTTGTCCTAACTTCTCGATCACTGATCTTTTCACTTCTTTCTCTGGACACTGAGTTTAAAAGGTGGCAGCGGGGTTGAAGATTGGAGAGAACTGTGTAATGTCTTATCAGAACATTTAAGTCTGCATGCAATATCTTGGAAAAATACACAGTGGTAACATCAGAGAGACTGGGAGGCTGCACCTCCGCTCTCTTCGCAACCACAGCGACCTCCCAGTGGCCGACAATTTCAATTCTGAGTCACACTCCAGTGCTCACATGTCTGTAATGGTCTTTATGTACTGTCCCACCCTGACCACCCGCAGTGTGGAGGAACAACACCTTATGTTCCATCTGGGCACCCTCCTGCCACCATGGCATGAATATTGACTTTACTGCTTTCCTTTAAACCTGCTCGCCTTTTCTTTTACCTCCCCTCTTTTCCTGTCCTTCAAGTTCTTTTACCCACCCACCCCAGCCATTGCCCCTCCCCCTCATTGCTGCTGTCTCCTCCATCCTTTCTCCACCTGTCATCTCCTGCCTTGCCACACCCCTCCCCCCCCTATTCTTTTGTTCGGAGGCTTGCCAGCATTTTCTCATTCTTTGATGGGCTCAACTTGGTTGGCATGGACGAGCTGAGCCAAAAGCCATAATCTTATGTCTCTAGATCATTTTTATTTTCCACAGAGAACCTTTGGCATAGGATGAAATAGGTTTCTGTGGTTATTAAGGGATTACTTAAGGTGGTATGTAAGTGGAAAGAAGAAGGTTGAGAACCTTCTAGAGTTCTAGAGTTCAAAGGTTAAAGTGATGAAAATCTGAAGTAAAACATCAAAATGTTGGATCTACTCAACAGGTCAAGCAGGAAGTGTGGAGAAACAGAGTTTTTGGACCTATAATTCTTTCCATAATTCACGGTGTTCTTTGTCTCTGTTCTTCAGCTAATTTCAGATCTTTCTCACTTTTCCATCCAATTTCTATCCGAGTTGTGTCATTCACTTGCTCCCACTACTCCATCCTATCACAGACTATTTCTCCAATTGGTTTTCTCTGCCTAACAATTCTGCAACTTTAATTCTGCAGTTCTTGTAAAAGCTCATCAACATGAACCATGGATTGTTTCTCCCTTCACAGATGTTAACTGGCTTGCTGAGAGCTTTTTCTGCTGACAATGCTTGGCGGACCAGGGTAGAGGAAATGTCTTCACTCAGAGGGCTGTAAACCTGTGGAGTTCTCCACCACAGAATGTGGTGAAAGCCCCATCGCTGAGTATATTTAAGAAGATGAACAGATTTATGGATGGAAACAGCATCATAGAGAGAGTAGAAGGATCAACTATAATTGAATGACATAGCAGGCCCAAACAAGTGTAATAATGTTGCACACAAGCTCTATACCTTCTATGCTCACTTTCAAAGCAGAAACAATTAACTTAATTCACTGAACTAAATTCAGAGGTACAGGAGGGTAACGAGCCACAAGCCTTGTAGAGCTCGTCGAAAGAACCAAAGACTTGTTGATGCAAACCAAGGCTTTTATTAGCAAAAGACAGGAGCTCTTCACTGGTGGCCGACCAGTCCGGAAGGATACGACCTGGCTAGGGACGCAATCCTTTAAAGCCCAGACAGTAGGCGTGGCTTAGCTCTCAGCCAATCGCTGTAAGCACAGTCGAGATACTGTAACTATATACACTATATACATTGGTGATAGATCTGTACTATCACAAGCCTGTGCCGCACAATCACACCCATGTAACCAATTAACCTAGTAACCCTGATCATCATGGCAATGCAGGAAGAAACTGGAGGAAACCATGCAGACAGGGGGAGGACAGATTCGAACCCTCGCGAGACCCCCAGTCCCTAATGACGCCGTGCTCCCGGGAACAACCTCGTCTCACTCTCAACCTTCAGGCAGAAGGTACAGGAGCCTGAAGACCTGCACCTCTCGGCTCAAGAACAGCCACCTGTCTCTAGAACCTGCCATTAATCATGGACTTCTCCATGCAAAAGGACTGTCTGCACCTCAGTATTTATTTGGTCCTTTAATTCAATTAAGTAAACAATTCTAGTTGCTTTTTAGTTGATTTAGTAATTATTTTTGTACAAAGCATCCATTCAACTGCAGCAAGAAAGAATTTTGCATATTGAACAATGGTTGCAACAATAATCTCACGATCAAAATTTCAAACTAACCTGTTCCATTGTACTTTATCCAAGGTCCTCTGGATTTCTAAATACACCACATCCACTGGTTTTCCTGGAAAAGAGAAATGGCAGTAAGAGGGAAAATGATTTCAGATTTATTATCAGTGTACATGCATGACATCACATACACCCCAGAGATTCTTCTTCCTGCGGGCGAGGCAGGAAATGGTACTGCAAAACAAAACTGTACACAATGTACACATGTAAACAAATAATGAAATGTAAACAACTGACTGCGCGATACCGAGAAGAAAAAGACAAACAATGAAGTGCACAATTAAGAGTCCTTAAATGAGTTCCTGATCGATTTTGTGTTGAGGAGTCAGATGGTGGAGGGGTAGCAGCTGTTCCTGAACCTGGTGGTGTGAGTCTTGTGGCACCTGATGGCAGCAGCGAGAAAAGAGCGTGCGCAGTATGGTGTGGATCCTTGATGATTGCTGCTGCTCTCCGACGCTGCCGTCGGAGAATGAAGGTTAAAAGGGTGGAATGGGGAGTGAGGAGAGATATATGTCAGTGCAGAGGATGCTTGGAATGCTTTAAAGAGGAGATGACAGAAGCATTTTGCAATCAAATGAAAAGATAAATCTACAGCAGATTATTACTACTGTAAAATATAAATTATAAAGTACACTGGTGGCCTCTAGTGGCCATTATATTAAGAACAGCCTCACTCTTGTGCTTGAACTCCATTTAAAGTCAAGACACCCAAAATGCACATTATTTTTACAGATATAGTAAACCCCTGGTTTCTAGAACCTTTGGGGATTAGTAGATGCTGGATAAGTGAATTTTCTAGTGGTTTGAGGTTGCGCGTTAAGTGATTGGTGAACTAATGGCGAGGCACGCCAATTTTGAGTTTCCGTATTTTTTTCCTATTTATTCTCCACGATTTTTTTTTGCCAGTTGCTTGAGGCTGCAGGTTGCTTGAATTCCGGACAACTGAGGTTTTATTGAGAATCTTATTTATGACACTAACCTTGAGCAGAGAAATGTCACGGCCCGTGGAGCTGCAGTCTGTCTGCTCCAGCAACCCAGATTCAGTCCTGATCTTAGGTGCTGTGTGTGGAGCTTACGTGTGATTTCTCTCAGGGTTCTCAGATTTCTGGCCTATCCCAAAGGGTTTGTGGGCTATAACGTGCGGGCAACTGGTAGAAAGTGGAAAACGTTCACGGGAAAATGGGCAGAATAAAATTGGATATACAGTGTAGTAGGATGGTAGTGATAAAAGTTTATTGTCATACACATTGTACAATGTACATATGCACCGAAATTGTTACTTGGTGAAGCTGAGCAGGTTCTTTTAAACATAAAGTATAAACATAAACTAATTGAATTTAAGTATAAACATAAACTAATTGAATTTAATTAAAGAGAGATAGTAAATACATAAGATAGAGAGATCACATTTAGCGTAGTAATTAGTGCAACGCTACTGCAGCGCCAGCAATCTGTGTTCGAATCCGGTGCTGTCTATCAGGAGTTTGTAAATTCTCCCCATGTCTGCGTGGGCTTCCTCCACATGCTCCAGTTTCCTCCCACCTTTCAAGATGTACTGGAGTGGTCAGTTAATTGGTGTATTTTGGCAGTATGGGCTCGTGAGCCGGAATGGCCTGTAACTGTGCTCTATGTCTAAATATATATATTTTTTTTAATTTAAAACTTCACAGTAATAAGGATTAGAATAAATGGTTGCTTGATAGTTGATACAGACTTGTTTGGTGCAGAGTCCTCTGTCCACTGTGAACATCTCTGAAACAAACCTTTCATACCTTCACCGTTTGAATTTGACAATCCTTATTCTTTAATGCCAGAATCATTATGTCAATACAAGTCAAGTACCTCTTCTCCAAAATGCCTGAGACCAGAAGTGTTTCAGACTTTAGATTTTTTTCAGATCTTGGAACATCATATACTCAGACATAAAGATACACGCATTCACATTAAAAATACAAATATTTACATATGCACAAATTAACTAAAGTAGATACATATTGAAAAATCTACCCTCAATACTGCACTACTTACTTTTGTGATTTTATTTAATACCTGGTTTAGATCTTCCCAAAACTTTTCCACTTTCTCACATGCCCAAATTGCATGCACTGTTGTTCCCGTTTCCTTCTTACAGCGAAAACATCTATATCTGATACTGTTGGGTTCCATTTATTTAACTTTTGGGGCATGTGTGATAGTACAGATCTATCACCAATGTATATAGTGTATATAGTTACAGTATCTAGACTGTGCTTACAGCAATTGGCTGAGAGCTAAGCCACGCCTACTGTCTGGGCCTTAAAGGGTTGTGTCCCTAGCCAGGTCGGATCATTCCGGACTGGTCGGCCACCTGTGAAGATCTCCTGTCTTTTGCTAATAAAAGCCTTGGTTTGGATCAACAAGTCTTTGATTCTTTCGACGAGCTCTACACTGTGTAACCAATTATACTGTATCATGCGTAACCTCGTGTTTATTGTATTTCTCATAGTTCCAGAGCATAGCTTTTCCCATGTTTCATTCTTTATCTTTATGTTTAGATCTTGTTCCCACTTTTGTTTGGGTTTACAGCTTGTTTCCTCATTCTCTTTCTCTTGCAGTTTGATGTACATGTTTGTTATAAATCTTTTAATTATCATTGTGTCTGTAATCACATATTAAAAATTGCTTCCTTCTGCTAACCTCAGCTTCCTTCCCAATTTGTCCTTCAAGTAGGTTTTCAGTTGGTGGTATGCAAACATTGTACCGTGAGTTATTCCATATTTGTACTTCATTTGTTCAAAAGATAATCATTTATTTCCCAAAAAACAATTTTCTATTCTTTTGATCCCTTTTCTCTCCCATTCTCTAAAGGAAAGGTTATCTATTGTGAAAGGGATTAGTTGATTTTGCGTCAATATTAATCTTGGTAGTTTATAATTTGTTTTATTCCTTTCTTCGTGCATCTTCTTCCAAATGTTGAGCACATGGTGCAGTACTGGAAAATCCAGAGATCTTTCTTCTAAGTAATATAAGAAATAAAGAATTTGGACTCGATTTGGATGGAGCACAAAAAAGATTTATTATGATAGCCTTAGATGTAGCAAAAAAATGTATAATGTCAACCTGGAAATCAGAAGAGAGCCTGAGAATACAGCAATGGTACATAGAAATGAATAAATGTATTCCATTGGAAAAAATAACATATAATTTAAGAAATAACATCACAGTATTCGAACAAATTTGAGAACCGTACATGGAACACAACAGAGAAGTCCTACCGCGGACCTCCACCACCTAAAATGACAGAATGAGAAGAAGTCGAAATGAACTGACCCAGTGTGTAAAAGTAGATGACACAAATTTCTTGTTTATTTTCATTGTGTGATGACATTGTTTAATGGGTTTAATTTATCATATAGGTTGAATGTTGAGTGGGTGGAGAGGGGGAGTGGGTGAAGGAGGGGAGGGGGTGAAGGAGGGAGGGAAGGGAGGGGGAAAAAAGGGAGAAAATGACACTGTGTATATTCAAGAAGGAAATGTTTGTGTGTATTTTGGTTAGTATGGTTCACAGTGTGAAAATTTATAATAAATCTTTAAAATAAATAAATAAATAATGCACTACTTACATCTGCTAAATCCCATTCTCTGATTGAGATTTCTGAACTCTATTACATATTACCTGATGGGACCACGGACAAGAAAAGTTTTGGATTTTGGATCATTTCAGATTTTGAATATTCCGATTAGCAGTATTCAACCTGTATAAAGTCACACAAAAGTGCTGGAGGGACTCAGCAGGTCACGCAACATCCACAGAGAGCAACAGGCAATTAATGTTCCAGGTCTGACTGTCTTCTTCAGGTAGGCCAGGGATGAGGCAAGCACCTGAATAGAAGGTTGTGGGGCGTGGGGTGGGAGGGGAGGTAGGGGAAAGGGAGGAGCACTCGAAATGTCAACAGCCTACTGCAGATGCTTCTTGACCTGCTGTGGTGATACGACCACCAGCCTACTGCAGGGGGTGATCTCTATACCTGCAGGAAGACCACCTAAGGGCTGACTCCACCTGGCCAGCTGTCAATTAGCTGACCCGAATATAGATCTGAGCCGCCCCCTCCTGAGCCAGTCACACGGGAGCCACCGAAGCATGAACTGGTGTTCAGACTTTTACCTGAATAAAGACTGTTGTACAGTCTTTGAGTTTTTTGCTTGCTCGCTGCTCCCTCAGCGCGCCGCACCTGCTGATTTCCTCCAACACTTTTGTGCGTTGCCCCAGTTCTGCAGACTCCCTTTATAAGATCCCATCTTTCTTGTTTTCAACTCGCTACTTCTGCATTGCAGGTGCTGGCAATCTGAAATGAAAGCATAAATTGCTTTTTGGTCTTGCAGTTTGGTCTTGTGAAAAAGTGGGAAAATTTTGGGAAGACTTGAATATGTTATTGGGACAGATTATGAAGATACAGATACCAAAAGATCCAGAATATTTTTGCTTGGTGTTGTTTCAGGTTGAAGACCTTTCATCAGAACTGGAAATGTGAGAAAAAGGTCGTATTAAATCACATAGAGGATGCGAAATGGATTGAGAGGACAATGAAAGCATTTCTGATTAGGTTAGGTTACCAGCATGGACTCACTGGTTATGAAGCCATCTAGGTTAAGGAGGGCAGTGAAAAATAAATAAAACAATGCGTCATTCAATCAGAGAAATATAAAGGCACTGCAGATGGAGATATATGGAACAAGAAACAGAACTCTGGAGGAACTCAGCATTTGATGTGGAATCTCAACCCGACAGACTGAGGTCTTCCAGTGTTCTGTTTCCTTGTTCCAGTTTTTCAAGGCGCAGGTCACACGATTTCCTGAGACCCACCTTAAGGCCAGGCCTTGGCACTTTTCAAGCTCATGACTGCATTCTGTCAGCTCACACCATATGCGCAGAGCTTTAGAACCAAACTCACCCTTCTCCCCTCAATCTTTTCTCTCCACCCTCTACCATTCTCACACCCTAGATTATACCATTCATCTACACACCAGGGATAATTTACAGTAGTCTATTAAATGATCATGCCTTTGGGATGTGGGATAAACACTCGAGTAGCCAGGAGGTCTACGGTGATCCCATCGGGGCCTCATGTCTCCAGCAATGCAGGTTCATTCTTATCCCCTACCCCAAATGCTGACAATGAGGAGTTTGCATGGTCTGCCTGTGATAGAGGGTCCAGCCGTTCTTCCAGGAGAATTATGCGCAAGTGGTGCCAAAATGGACAATGCTCTTTATTTGTGACCAGTTGCATGCCCAACAACTTCCATGCACATCTGAATTGTAGGCAAAGAGGAAAAGTTTTCATAATCAGTTTATCACCATGCAAAGTACACATTTGTGTTTGCCAGTCAAACTTTAGATAAAACCCATTTATGTACTGCATGAAAACATTGGACTATGCAATAGAATTTCAATCCTCTACACCTTCTAATGCTGTTCAACCGGTTCACAAGCAGTGAACTACTCAGGAATGGTGAACAACCAGATCACATTAGCCTGATATTCCAGTTTAGCAGCTTGGACTACACAACTTGCGGGGATTCTAACTATGAGTTAAAGATTTGGATGATAATGAAAACTCCTTCACTACCATTAGGGTTAGGATTATATCTTTATATCCCTCAGATGTGAATGGAGTTGAACTGTTTATTGTCATGCATACCAAGATACAGTTTTTTTAAGAAAAAGCTTCCTTTGGCTGCTATTCAAGCAAGTCAACCAACAGGCAATGACACATAAACAAATAAATAAACAACAGTATCACAGTGAGTCAAGAAGCATAAGGTTTTGTGCCAATACAATTAATGTTAGCTATCAAATGGTACAATATAATTTTTTACACCAATTATACTTTTTTTCTTTCTTTGGTTTGGCTTCGCGGACGAAGATTTATGGAGGGGGTAAAAGTCCACGTCAGCTGCAGGCTCGTTTGTGGCTGACAAGTCCGATGCGGGACAGGCAGACACGGTTGCAGCAGTTGCAGGGGAAAATTGGTGGGTTGGGGTTGGGTGTTGGGTTTTTCCTCCTTTGCCTTTTGTCAGTGAGGTGGGCTCTGCGGTCTTCTTCAAAGGAGGTTGCTGCCCGCCAAACTGTGAGGCGCCAAGATGCACGGTTTGAGGCGTTATCAGCCCACTGGCGGTGGTCAATGGGGCAGGCACCAAGAGATTTCTTTAGGCAGTCCTTGTACCTTTTCTTTGGTGCACCTCTGTCACGGTGGCCAGTGGAGAGCTCGCCATATAACACGATCTTGGGAAGGCGATGGTCCTCCATTCTGGAGACGTGACCCATCCAGCGCAGCTGGATCTTCAGCAGTGTGGACTCGATGCTGTCGACCTCTGCCATCTCGAGTACTTCGACGTTAGGGATGAAAGCGCTCCAATGGATGTTGAGGATGGAGCGGAGACAACGCTGGTGGAAACATTCTAGGAGCCGTAGGTGGTGCCGGTAGACGACCCATGATTCGGAGCCGAACAGGAGTGTGGGTATGACAACGGCTCTGTATACGCTTATCTTTGTGAGGTTTTTCAGTTGGTTGTTTTTCCAGACTCTTTTGTGTAGTCTTCCAAAGGCGATATTTGCCTTGGCGAGTCTGTGGTCTATCTCGTTGTCGATCCTTGCATCTGATGAAATGGTGCAGCCGAGATAGGTAAACTGGTTGACCGTTTTGAGTTTTGTGTGCCCGATGGAGATGTGGGGGGGCTGGTAGTCATGGTGGGGAGCTGGCTGATGGAGGACCTCAGTTTTCTTCAGGCTGACTTCCAGGCCAAACATTTTGGCAGTTTCCGCAAAGCAGGACGTCAAGACGCTGTTTACATCCGGTACCGCACGGATGGCAGTCTCTTCAATCTGAGGCGCCTGCAAGCTCACACCAAGACACAAGAGAAACTTGTCCGTGAACTACTCTTTGCAGACGATGCCGCTTTAGTTGCCCATTCAGAGCCAGCTCTTCAGCGCTTGACCAATTATACTACACTCCTTATAAATTACATGGTCTTAATTCAAATTGTTCTGATAAATTTTTCAGATGTTACAAAGAAACAGGAACCTCATCACATTCAATTTGGACTTGAGAAAAAGTGGGAAAATTTTGGGAAGACTTGAATATGTTATTGGGACAGATTATGAAGATACAGATACCAAAAGATCCAGAATATTTTTGCTTGGTGATTTATATGGACAATGATACTGAATTGAAGTTAGACAAATATCCATGCAAATTTTCGATTATAGTGATAGCAGTGGCACGGGAAATGTATGGCAGTAACATGGAAGTCAAATAATTTTATAAGGTTGGATAAATGGCATTCAGACATTCAAAACGGTTTACCCGTTGGAAAAGATGACTTATAATTTACCTAATAATTTTCATATGATTTGGAAACCATATATGGATTTCATCAGTAAGAGTCCATCCACATGGTCCATAACACCCACTCCTCCCAATTAATACGTACAGAATAGAATAATATATTAGGATTATATGAATAGTGGATGATAAATAAATTCAGGAGTTTTCTCTTTTTCTCTCTTCTTTTTCTTGAGGAAGGAGGATAAAAAAATTTATAAATCATTTTGTATCTTTTCATTACATTGTATTGTTACATGTTGAAGAATTTATATGTACATATTGATGCAAATGAAAAATAAAATTTTCAAACAGAAGAAGCACAAGGGTTATAGAAAATTTCAGTTGCATAGATTATAAAGATAAGTATGTCAATAAAGAGTGCATATGTGAAATCTGTTAAATTGTCAGATAACAGCAGGAAAGAAGCTATTATTGTTTCTGTGTGCTTGCTTCAATAAATGTGCAAGTCATAATACTGAGGTTAACTTTATCTGGACGATCCACAGACTTGTTCCCAATCATGTGTGCTATCCAATTTTTGGCTCAAGTATTATTTTTCTTTTATAATATATTGAATCTGTTTTCAACATTCTGTAATTTCTTTTTTGGCTTATTTTCTGTGGTGAAGAATTGTCCACTAACAAAGGGAGAACAAAGAAATGAATGTTGTTTTAACTTAAAGAAATTAATTAGGCAAAGCTCGCTAGTCCAATTAATATACAAATTCAGCCCCGAAACAAAATATTAATTAAAAAAGAGAATGTGGAGTCAAATGCTTCACTGCATCCCATTCCAATAAGAGCTCTCTGAAAGATGAACAGTTGCTGCAGGTGAATCTACAACTTATGCAGTCCACATTTTCCGCTTGGCTTGTCCCATTTCTTGTGCATTGTACAATTAGACAGTGCATTTCACAGAAGAGATTGAGAGTGAGCAATGGAGTAGAAGGAAGCACCTGAAGAAGATGACACAACCTACACCACTCTCTAAGCTGCTTCAAACCAGACGTGCATTCTTTATGCAGAGCTGACAATGCCTCTCAAGGTATTTGATGCAGGAGGACTTAATGAATGGATAAACAGGGCAAGTGAGGGAGGAGGTGGAAGAGAGAGGACAAGAAAATACTTGTGAACGCTCTGTGACGACAGCAAGTAATTTACACGTAGGTTTTCTTTTACACTAGGTACCTTGCTTCAGCAAAAAAAAATCCCTGTTAATATGGAAGGATTTTCATTTCCAGGATGTAGGCCATCCCTTCTACACAGCAGTTTGGATTTGAACTTGGAGGGAGGGGGTGGTGGAATTGGGATGTTTGAAGATGTTAAACCAGAAGCTATTCTAAATTGCAAGGAAGGAGACAGAAAAGTGAGAAAGGACAGAGCTGGTTTCGGTGTTGAGATTGAGCAACGGCTGATTTGGTTTAACCACACACCTGAGGTAATTGACATAAGACTTAAAATGAGAATAGATTTTCAAAAATGTGGAAACATCTGCACTTGAAGATAAATGGGGATTTAAAGCTCTTATCCTAAAATCATTGGGTTGGAAATTTAATCATGTCAGGAAAATGGATTTCAATTGGAAAATTGGTGGCAAGAAATTTACACTTGCTTGTGTGAAGTGAGGAAGTGAAACATGGGCCACCACGCAGATGACATGTCTATAGTGGTGGTCAAGCAGCGGTGAAGAAAACTGGTGCATCATGCACATTCAGCATTATGGCTGGGAGATTCAAGCAGAAACCCTTGCTGAAGAAGCCATGTGAGCCTCAACAGGAAAAACAGCCCTTAATAATAGAAAGAAAACTTCTGTTAATGAATGAACCAAGATGGTTTCAGGGTCCATCACTGAAACAAACCATGGAATCCTCATCAATGAGGAAAATGTCCAAGTCGGGATCTGTGAGAGGTGTTGCGTCCGAAACTTCCACCAAAGTGGGAGCTCCGGCTTGTATGCTCATGCCTGTGTGGCTCTGAGTCAAGGAGCATTCCAGCATGGGAATAAACCCTTTGGCCCAACTTGTCCATGCAGTCCAAGTGGTATATCCAAGCTACTCCCATTCACCTGCTTTCAGCCCATATCATTCTAAACCTTTGCTGTCTGCACACTGTTGTTTAAACTTACCAATTGTACCCATTTCTATCATTTCCCATGGCAGATCATTCCAAGCACCTGCCTCTCTTAAATTTCCATTACTAATTTGCAGGTCTGGAAATCACATTGTGAACATGTGCAACTAATCATATGTTGTAAGGATAAGAAATGTTCCACTTTGTCCCTCCCCTTGGAACCCTCAAAGAAATTTCCAACTCCATCTTAGTCTGTGTTTACACATGCAAAACAACTTCTAGTCCACAGTGTTTTCCTTTCTGGTCAAATCCATGGAATGTCTTGTCCCACTGAAGACCTTGCAAGGTCCATTAGGTATCAAGGGCTTCAGGAAAGTGGAATCAGGGGAACTCAAATGGTCAGCAATGGAAAGGGTTAAGAAAGGGTGTCAACATCTCTGAGGATCTGACTCTGAGGCCTCCATGTTGATACAATAACAAAGAAGGCTCACCAGCAGCTATACTTCATGAAGAGTTTGAAGAGATTTGGTGTATCACTAAAAACATTTACAAATTTTGACAGGTGTACTGTTGAGAGCAATTCCAACAGGTTGCATCACTGCCAGGTATGGAGGTGCCAATGTACAGGACAGGAAGAAAATACTACAGAGAGCTGTGAACTCGGCCAGCACCATCATGGGCATGAGTCTCCACTCCATCTTATTGATGTCGGATTGCCATGTTATAGCTTTTGCTACTTTAATGGCTAGAAGATGTATTTTGCTAAGATGGAAGGAGACTATCCCTCCCAGTTATGCTCAATGGACGACCCAAACCTTATCATGCTTGAACCTCGAGAAGATTAGATGTAATGTTTTGAAAACTGAAGTTAAGTTTAATAAAATGAGGTACACTTTTATGGAATATTTTAATGTTTAATACATAATACGGTGGTTTACTATTGTGTATCGAGTCCACGCTGCTGAAGATCCAGCTGCGCTGGGTGGGTCACGTCTCCAGAATGGAGGACCATCGCCTTCCCAAGATCGTGTTATATGGCGAGCTCTCCACTGGCCACCGTGACAGAGGTGCACCAAAGAAAAGGTACAAGGACTGCTTAAAGAAATCTCTTGGTGCCTGCCACATTGACCACCGCCAGTGGGCTGATATCGCCTCAAACCGTGCATCTTGGCGCCTCACAGTTTGGCGGGCAGCAACCTCCTTTGAAGAAGACCGCAGAGCCCACCTCACTGACAAAAGGCAAAGGAGGAAAAACCCAACACCCAACCCCAACCAACCAATTTTCCCCTGCAGCCGCTGCAACCGTGTCTGCCTGTCCCGCATCGGACTTGTCAGCCACAAACGAGCCTGCAGCTAACGTGGACTTTTACCCCCTCCATAAATCTTCGTCCGCGAAGCCAAGCCAAAGAAAGAAAGAAGAATATAACATACAAAGTGTTTCTAGTCTCTTCCTGAACTTACTTATTTACATATAAGGCAATTCACCAACGTACCGTTACTGTTACCCTTTTGGTGGTTTAAGACGTCCAGTGGTTTTATTTTTTTCTCTCTTTTTTTTTAGTTTAGGGGGTATAATTTAGCATTTGTTAGTTACAGGTTTTTTTCTGCATGAAAAAAATATAATATTGAATTCTATCTGTTTATCATAAGTTGTGACGTTCATTTTTATTCCAGGATGTATTGTAATTACTTTGTACCTGTACAGCATATTTTTCTTGTTCTTATACATTTTGTTGTGTATATATATATAAAATTATTATTTTTAAATTAAAAATTTAAAAAGAGTCTCCACTCCATCGAGGACATTAAGGCAGTGTCTTAAGAAAGCAGCCCACAAGGACTCTCACCACCCAGGACATACACAGGAAGGAGGTACAGGAGCCTGAAGATGAACACCCAATGGCAAAAGGACTGGCCTGGATTAACCATGAAGCAAAATAAGCAGGTGCTTAAGGCACCAAGGAAAGGGGGCACCACGGAGATTTTTCCTGCGCCGGATTTACCATGGTGCAGCTGAACGGGCCCCACAAAAAAGGGGCCCCCAGAATAGAGATTATATTTAATATAGTTGTGGCATCTGGCCTAGAAGAAAACTGAATATTTAATCTATTAATTCACACTCAGCACTCATGGAGCCTTAATGTCTTGTCAGTTAGGTGATGGAAGGGTCGAGGGGGAACCATTATTGGGCTGTGCTTAAGGCATCAGTTGGCCTTAATCCAGCCTTCATAAGTACAGCTTCTTCCCCTCTCACATCAGATTTCTGAATGGACAATGAACCACAGATACTGCGTCAGAGATGCCGGTGAGGGAATGCTGCCGAATGGCATATTCCAGGCTGCAGGAGTATGTGCTGAGGGATGCACTGAGGCTGGGTGCAGGCAACATGAGGGCACTCTGGGGTAGGACAACGTTCTAGAGTTCTCCCAATACCGACCATTGAGGGGCTGAGACGGAGGGGAAGTCCCTCAAACAACGGAGGGGGTGAGAAGTGACAAGGTGATGGTGCAAATTAAGGGATTCTCAACCTTTATTTTCCTCTCAGATACCACCTTAAGTAGCCATAGGTGCTCTGCGGTTAGTAAGGGATTACTTAAGGTGATGTGTGAGTGGTGGAAAAAAAGATGGAGAACCACTGGCGTAAATAGAATTGAATTAACAATGTACAGTGTAGGGGATGTATGGGTATGAAAGTAAGGGTGGGAACAAATTATATGGTTACGCTTTGTAAATAATTTATTGTGAACAATTTTGGGAAAAAAGATGTCCAAGTCTGGAGACTTCATTCATACTCTTCATGCATGGAAACAGTCACCCTGACCTGTCAGATCTGTGCCTCAAATCAATGTACTTTACTCTGAGCAGCCCTCAGAAGTGATAAAACTGCTACAACCATGGTCTGCTTCGAGAAAAGCAATTACATTTGTGCATCAATGCTGAGCTTGCCTTCAAAGTCCATGTTACATGGTGAACTAAAAAAGGGTTGCTGCCAGGACAGTTTGTCATGCAAAGGGTGCTTTCTTTCCGAGTATCATTTGCACATGTGTGCAACAGATCAGCCATCACTACAGCCCTCCCTCAAAGAAATTAAAAGCCCGCACCAGCTTGTTTGAGTCCTAAAATTTAGTACTAGCCTTACAAATATTACATAATTTCTTGTGCCTTTATATTTTTTTTCATAACATGGAATATGAAGCTGTGTTGTGCAGCCATCCGTACTTCTCTCCTACCGACTACCTAAAAGAACCAGAAAATATTCATGCAACGTGAGGTGCAAAGAAAATGAGGCTTTTTCTTAAATGTGCTGTGGCCCACAAGGAAGGCCATAGGGCCCCCATTGAGAATGGCTGCTGTTGAGTAATCTTAAATGCATGTTAACTAGTGTTCATACAGGCTTCACTTACAATCACATATTTTGAATTACATACATTGGCAGCAAACAATGGGGTATCATCAAGAAACAAACAAGACATAAATTTGAAGTCCCTTTATTTATATTGAGTGCAAACAGCACTCTTTGATCACCACAGGATTTATCAACATCTCTGTGATTCAGAGGTTATTCTTGCAGACTCCATGATGTCACATAAAAAGACATAGGGCTATTATTGGAAAAGGAAACATGCGGACATTTCTGGGAAAGGAGCAGGGTGTCACATTTGGAGTTGGTTATTTCAGTGAGATCCACTGAATCTCTCAATCACATCAGGCCATCCAAGAGTGAAATAGGTTGAAACAGCAAGGAACTAGCACAAATAGCTGTGTTTCTTGAGGATTGTTTGATTCTTTTGTAACAGAGCTCTCACAACACTTATCTGTCCCTGATCATTGAGATCCCTGTAATGAGGAAAGTGATGTCTCCTCTGCAAAGGCGGATGAGGATGCCTAACAATGGGTAGGGAGGCTTGCAACACTCGGGGCTTATTTACCTAGCGTGTGAAGCCTGGATTTGGCAGACTGCGCAGAAGAAACTACCACTAGTTCAACGGGCAGAAAGGTGATTCTCAGCAATGCGTCGTGGAACGCTAAGAGGGCACAGTGAGACACATACAGAACACTGCTAGCCATCCACTGCATCCTGACCTGTCTCCAGCCGTCTCGACTATGTCTTGCCACCAGGTCCAGATAGGCCGGGGCGAGGGAGTGAGGCTGATGACCTGCGCAACTCTCCTTCACTTTAATCCAAGTCAAGCGCAAGTCATGATTTAAACCCAATTTTGAAGTCATGATTATCTTCAACTACGAAGGTCGAACAACAACAACAATGAGGAAGGTCATGTGACCCATTCACCGGTGAACCTCCTAGTCGGAGGTCACCTCATGTGCCATTCAAGGCTGAGACCACCCACAGGTGAGTACCCATCTTGCAATTGACTCTCTTCATCACCTTGTCTCATTTGGGCATACCTGACCCAGCCCCTCCATCCAGCTGCAATATAAAGCCACCACATGGAGCAGCTCTTTCTCTTTTCCCCTGGGAATGAACCTGAGCTCTGCTCCAAGAGGTGAGTCAGGGGCGATGCTGGAGAGACCATTGTAAGGTGTGTGCTGATCAAGGTGTGTGCATGCTTAAGAAAAGGGATTCTCAACCTTTCTCTTTCCACTCACAGACCACTTTAAGTAATCCCTATGCCATTGGTGTTCTGTGATTAGTAAGGGATTGCTTAAGGTGGTATGTGGATGCAAATAAAAAGTTTGAAAACCACTGTTTTAATCATCCCCATTTGACTCGTTATGTGCACGGTTTCATAACTCCAAAGGAAATGACAATTTTTCTCAAGTAAAATATTTCAGAAACAATTGGGTCTATAGCAGTTATTCTCAACCTTCCCTTCCCACTCACAGACCACTTTAAGCAATTCCTTACTAATCACATAGCAACAGTGACATAGGGATTACTTAAAGAGGGATGTGAGTGGAAAGAAAAAGGTTGAGAACCACTGCTTAAGAAGGACTATTGTCATTTGTTATTTATCTGTAGTCAATTAGGCTGCCATGCCTGCTGGAGAGCAATGGGTGGCGGGTATTGTTTATGCCTCTTTTGTATTAGTACTGGGCAATGAAGAATTTGTTTCCTGAACACTTTTGAGTGTATTTTATGAATGTTAGGCTTCTGATCATGAAAATCTCCTTAAGGATTTCCTATCAAGTATCGATGTTTAGATATGACCTATTTTTTGTGATTTTCTGGGTCATATTTTAAGTCTACTTCAAGCAGACAAAACCATGAATTGCAAAATCATTTTCTTCATTTGCATTTGGACATCTTCCCTGCTGATCTCGGTGCAGTCAGTGACGAACATGGTGAAAGGTTTCACCAGGACATTGCGACAATGGAAAAGTGGTATCAGGGCAACTGGAATCCATCAATGTTGACCGACTATTGTTGGACACTGAGGTGAGAGACATCAGACGCAGAGTACAAATGAAAATCTGCAGCAAAAGATTTTTAGATCAGTTGAACTAACGCAATGTCCCAGCATCATTATGTGATTAAACATGCTAAATTCAATCAAAATTTATGTCATGCTTCTCTAACTTCCTACCTGATACAGAAAATCTGAAATTATCTTTGAATTTGTCTATCATAATCACCAAGAATTTTTTTCAAGAAGCCAACCTTTTGAAAAACATTGTCCAGTGTTATCTGTGGGAATTGTGGGTTAGAGCGAGTATTGATTACTTAGTGCATCCAATATGAGATTTCATTGTTTGTGTGTGTGAGTGCTATCTGTGTTGAACTTCCCCCTGTACGTAATAAAGATCCTTGTTTGTGGTTAAACTGTGTTCAGACTCATCACTTCTTGGACCCTCAAAACTTTGTTCTCCACACCAAATTCCCTCAGATTCTTCCTGTAGATCCCTCTAAAGCTGGTAATGCTATGTAATTCCCAGCGTCTATCTGTAACCAGACCTCGAATAAAGTAGTTAAACATTGGCATCTATGAAGACAGAGAAGGGAAAGGGGAGAGGGAGGATAGTTTCCTTGAAGGAAATTAGCTTGTCATGAGCATTGGTTATTATATATGCTTCAGTTGGGTGATAGAGTCTTAAAGTACAGAAACAGACCCTTGTTCACGCCGACCAAGCAAGTTCCATTTGCCTGCATTCACTCTCAACCTTACCCACCATGCCTAAATCTCTTCCAAACATTATAATTGCCTTCATTTCTATCTCTGCCTCTGGCAGCTCGTTCCATATGACCCACCATCCTCTGTGTGAAGAAGACGCCCCACAGGTCCTTTGGCATAACAGCAATTTGAATTCTCTACCTCAGTCAATTAGCCACAAAATATTTAGTATGGTGATGACTGTAAAGTTTTGTTAATAGAGAAATGACCTGCAAAGCAGTGAAATAAATGTCCAGGGTAAGCTGACTCGGAACAATCATTTAATTCTCATCCACTCTGTCAATGGGAACTGACTTGTTAAAAGCCACAGCACTAAAGTAAATAATTCACTCCCTGCTGTTCATTTCTAAAACTCACTTTATTTTTTAAATATAAAATATATTTCCCTGATGGTTGGAGGGAAAGGCACCACCTGGTTAACCAGCGGGGTATGGCATTGGAGAGTGGCAGGCAGTCCTGGTGAAACTTGCCATTCAGAATGGAAGCTGAAATAAGGCTCTGGAGAATTTTGGTGCATGCTGTGTGATCCTGCTGCTGCCTTGATGTTGCTAGTTTATGAGGAAAATATCCATCTGACATCTGGAATACTTCTTTTTTTTGCATCAGTTTTGGGGGGAAATAAAACTGACGTCGATCTTAAAATCATTTGTCACTGTAGCGCGTCGAATGACTCAAACCAAGGCTTTTATTAACAAAAGACTGGAGTGTAGTATAGTGAAGTCGACCAGTCCAGACTGACCTGGGTCTGGTTAAGAGCAGCCCTTTATGACCTGCCAGTAGGCGTGGCTACAGCTCTCAGCCAATCACTACTACTATATGTAAATATATACAAATATGTACATTGGTGATAGTATCCTGTCCTATCACAGACAGTCAAGGTTTAATACCACCCACCACTATTTCAACTTTCAGAAACCACTGCGGGTTTCAGTTTATTTTTATATAGTTGTCTAACTATATTGCTGCTGAGGACATTGGCAACCCTGACAAATTTCCACAGATGTATGGTGGAAAATGTGTTGACCAATTGCATTATGGTCTGGTATGGAGACACCAATACCCTTGAGCATAAAGCCCTGCAAAAAGTAGTGGACATAGTCCAGAACATCACAGGCAAGACCCCCCCCCACCCCCCCACTATCGAGAACATCTTCAGGGAACACTGCCGTCGAAGACCAGCAGTAATCATCAAGGATCCACGCCACCCGGCACGTGCTCTGTTCTCGCTGTTGCCATCAGGAAAGAGGTCTAGGTGCCACAAGACTCGCACCACCAGGTTCAGGAACAATTGCTATCCCGTCCACCATCAGACCCCTCAACAACAAACTCAATTAGGGGCTCGTGTAAGAACTCTTATTTTGCACTTTGTTGATTTTTTCTCTCTCTGCGTTGCACAATCAGTTTGTTTACATCTCTTTATTCATTTACATATGTACATTGTGTACAGTTTTTTTTTTGCACCACCAATAAGTGGAAATTCTGCCTGGCCTGTAGGTAAAAGTATCTCAGGGTTGTATGTGATGTCGTGTATGTATTCTTAACAATAAATTTGAACTTTGAACAGTTCTGCTGCCTGTAGCCATGTGCTACAGCATCAAAAATGTCTAACAGGGAGGGAAGCTGGGATTTCTTTCTGGTTATCCCATGCCATTTACATGGC
Organism: Narcine bancroftii; assembly: GCF_036971445.1. NCBI lineage: Eukaryota > Metazoa > Chordata > Chondrichthyes > Torpediniformes > Narcinidae > Narcine > Narcine bancroftii. The sequence continues at coordinate 114,117,180 of NC_091477.1, read as the reverse complement.
TCAGTTGGATGTAAGTGTCACGAGTCTGATTGTCATATATTCACTGTCTAACCTCAGCAATTTGAGCAACTTGGTCTTTGGGACTGTTGTTTATTATGTCTGGAAGAGGTGCTGAAGGCAAGGCCTTGATCCACCCTGGATTCTCCAAAAGTATAGTTTGTTTCAAAGAAGATCAAGAGAGCTCCCCTCTGTGTATTGGATGATATTTGTCCCTCTACCCTATCACCAAAAACCATAGGTCATTCCATATAGCAGCTTGTGAACCTTTCTCTGCCCATATGACACCTATCATTTCTCTGCAATCCACCCATCGTCACAATCGCTCTACAGCAGATGGAATATCTCTGCCTCTCCACTCAGCTCTGGATCACCTCAAAAACAGCAATTTATACATACGGCTGCTCTTCATAGACTACAGCTCAGCCTCCAATACCATTACTCCCTCAGTGCTGGTCAAGAAGTTACAGACTCTAAGCCTCTGTACCCCTGTTGGCAACTGGATCTTTGACTTTCTCATTGGAAGACCACAGTCAGTACGAATTGGAAACAACGTCTCCTCCATACTGATTATCAACACCCCAAGGATGTGTGCTTAGCCCACTGCTCTACTCATTATAAACCCATGACTGTGTAGCCAGGCACAATCCCAATACTATCAACAAGTTTGCCGATGACACCACAGTTGTTGGCAGAATCACAAACAGCAATGAGGAACCGTACAAGAGGGAGATAGACAACAACCTTGCTCTCAACATTAGCAAAACCAAGTAGATGATTGTGGACTTCAGGAGGAAGTCAGGGAGACATGACCCAGTCCTTGTTGAGGGCTCAGTTGTGGACAGGGTCAAGAACTTCAAATTCCTGGGTATCAACATCTCCGAGTATCTATTCTGGAGCCTCCATGTTGATACAATCACAAAGAAAGCTCACCAACTACTATATTTTGTGAGGTGTCTAAGGAGATTTGGCATGTCACCGAAAACTCTCAAGAACTTCTACAGGTGTACTGTGGAGAGTATTCCGGCTGGCTATATCACTGCCTGATACGGAGGTGCCAACTCTCAAGACAAGAATAAACTCCAGAGGGTTGTTAAGTTGGCCTGTGATATCACAGGCACCAGACTTCACTCCATCGAGGACATCTACATGAGGTGGTGTCTTAAAAAACCAGCCTCTATCCTCAAAGATCCCCACCACCCAGGCCACACCCTCTTCACTCTGCTACCATCGGGGGAAAAAGGTACAGGAGCCTAAAGACAAGCACTTAACAACACAAGGACCGCTTCTTCCCCACTGCCCTCAGGTTCCTGAATAATCAATGAACCAAAGACACTGCCTTACTTTTTTGTGCTCTACTTTTATTTTTATCTATAGTAATGTTGTAAGATGTTTATAATATGAACGTTTGCGCTACGACGCTGCTGTAAATCATCAAATCTCATGAGTTGTTCATGACAATAAATCCTGATTCCGATTCTGATTTATTAAAGTTGAGTTTCCTTCACAATCCACACCCCTGGGAATGGGATCACAACATTTTTTCTGGCAATTTTGTATTCTGGTGCCCCCGTCATCCAGATATGGTTCCTGACCCCACACAAACCAGATTTGTGACACAGAGTCATAACCCCCCCCCAATACAAATTCACAAGTAGCCACATTCAGGATTTTCCACCCCATCTGCCCATGAATCTCCATTAGATCAGGGATTGGGAAGAGAAGTACAACCAGGCCGAGAAAGTTGTAATTGTGATGGGGACTGTAAATAATTACCCTCGTCTTTTTTTTCCATGTCCTTCATCAACAGAGAAATATTGTAAAATATTCCAGTCTTGAACTTTATTTTGTCTAAAAATAGTTACTGGCCTAGTCTCTCAGATCATCTGACTCAATCCCTCAATGCAAAGCAATGTTATTTTAGATGCAACAGAGAGGAAGTAGATAGACTTTACCGTCTGATGGAGGCTTGTATTCATTTTATAACTTCTGCCTACTAACTCTAACAGCCCACAAAGTCTGAAATTTACCCATTTATTTGATAAAATACAAAATGCTGGAGAAGCTCAGCAGATAAAACAGGGTCCTTCGTGTAGCAAAGATAACATTACACAATCAACATTTCGGGCGTGAGCCCATCATCAAGGTATGAGAGAATGCTGGCAAGCGTTCGAACAAAAGGGTATGGGGGGAAGGGTAGGGTGGCAAAGGCAGGTGGATAAGGGGAGGGAGGGGACAGCAGCAATGAGGGGGAGGAGGAATGGCTGGGTGGGGAAGGGGGAATCGGGAAAGAACTGAAACAACAGGAAAGGGGGAGGGGAAAGACCAGGTGAGCAAGTTAGCAGAAAGCAGAGAAATCAGTGTTCATGTCATTTGGCTGGAGGGTGCCCAGATGGAAGATAAGGTGGTGTTCCTCCAATCTGTGGGTAGTCAGGATGGGAGAGTGCAAAACACCATGGACAGACATGTGACTCAGAATTGGAATGTTGTGGTTGCAGATGGAGAGGAAGTGTTCAGCGAAGTGATCCCCCAGTCTGTGACCAGTCTCTACCACGTAGAGAATCCCGCAAAGGGAGTCACTGGAAGCAGTAAATAAGTGCTGCAGATGTTGCAGGTGTTGCTTCACTTGAAAGGCCTGTTTGGGGCCCTGGACCGCGGTGAGGGAAGAGGTGTGGGCGCAAGTGTGGCACCTCCTGCGGCCACAGGGGAAGGTGCAGGGGAGGGGGTGGGGTGATAGATGGGGAGAGATGAGTGCACGAGGGAATCGCAGAGAGAGTGGTCCCCTCAGGAGGCAGAGAGGGATAGGAGAGGGAAATTTGGTTGTTTTTGATACACTAACGTTTATTTGATACATTAACCTCCCTGCAATATTTTTAACATTGCTGTTGAGCAATCATTTCTGGTTTAAGTTTTTTGAATTTATTTGTTCAGCATGTCTGGGTGTTGCTGGCACATCAGTCATTGACCATCCTTACATGCCCTTGAGAAGGTGTTGATGCTTGTTGTCTACTTATGAGTCAACCACATGCGTTGGGGCCCAGTGCCAAATTAAGGAATTGCGGGGCCTGTAACATTTCGTTTAAAGGGGCCCTGACTAGTGCCGGCTGGCGCATGTGCAGTCCTAAACAGTGCCGGCTGGTGCATGCGCGATCCTAAACAGTGCCGGCTGGTGCATGCGCGATCCTAAACAGTGCCGGCTGGTGCATGCGCGATCCTAAACAGTGCCGGCTGGTGCATGCGCGATCCTAAACAGTGCCGGCTGGTGCATGCGCGATCCTAAACAGTGCCGGCTGGTGCATGCGCGATCCTAAACAGTGCCGGCTGGTGCATGCGCGATCCTAAACAGTGCCGGCTGGTGCATGCGCGATCCTAAACAGTGCCGGCTGGTGCATGTGCAATCCTAAACAGTGCCAGCTGGCACATGCACAGGGAGGGAGAAGTGTGACTGCGTCCCCCCCAAGAGAGTTTCTGTCGCTGACCCTGCACGTCCATCTTGATAAGTTTGAAATAGTCTTAATTATTCTTCACAAAATTGTGCTAGCTTTGTCAGATCAATGATTACCAGTGACGTATCTCGGGAACGTAGTGCCTATGGCAAGCACTAAAATTGTTAAAACTTACTGACACATTTTGTTAAAACAAAACTTACGGTGGGGGCGGCGGCAGTGGCTGGCAGCTGGCTCAATGCATAATCAACAGCCGTCTTCGTTATCATAGTCCCACATGCAATGGGAACCACTAAATACTCATCATTTCTATCTGCAGCTCCCCTGACATGTAAACGAACGAAACCAGCCAACTGACTGAGGGGCTGAAGTGAGGATTATTTTTTTGTTCCACTAAAAGGTGGGTTTCCGTTTAAATTTTCATTTTCAGCTTTGGGCAATAGCTGTGAGATACCCTACTGATAGTTTGTGTTAATAACCACCCCACCCCTCCCCGGTTAAAGGTGATAATTGGCTAAAATCACTAACCTTAAATATGATTTTAGCCAATTATCACCTTTAATCGGAGTTATTGACACAGATTATCAGTGTGATATCTCATAGACGCTGCATAAAGATGAAAATGAAAATGTTTCCCATAATTCATAGTACAGAAACATGGGGCCCTTGAAAATCCGGGGCCTGTGGCAGATGCTACTTTCACTACTACATTAATCTGGCCCTGTGGGGGCTAGAGTCACATACAAGCCTGTCCAATTGGCAGTGGGAGATTTCTTCCCATATAACCATTTACGGAGCGGAAACAGGCCACGTTGGCCTTTCGAGTCCGCACCGGTTCACTGATTTTGTGCGCCCTCTTCAGGCATTGGTCCCAGTAGATCTTCATTCAACAACGATGGGTGAATTCAATGCAGGTGGAATCAGTCCCCCAAGGGATATTCCCTCTTTAAGCCCTGTGTCATATGACTGACCATTTTATAGGCAGCAACATTAAACAGAACGTCCACATGGAGACCTTTAAAAAGCCCTTTAAATTCCTCCTGTCTCCTAGAAGTAAGACTGCCTTCTCTGCAATGGATTTTGTTAGAGGTTAAGAACCCTCTGAGCACACATATTTTTTTGTAGCGGCAGTAAAGACCTTCTGCCTGTATCCCTGGGCCAGTTCTTATTGTTCTTGTTGCTTGCTATGTACAAGTGGTGAGATTGTATGCACCTAGTGCAATATGTTTTGTTGCGAGCTCTACCCTAATGTCTCAAGCTTAGAACAAGGATTTTACTCTAAAATCTTCACATTGCTTTCATTTTTTGGCCTGAACTTAATTGGCTATTGACATTTTTTGGCCTGAACTTAATTGGCTATTGACAGAAAAATAATTCTGTCCATAACTCTGAATCATTGATGAAAACAAATCAAAGCAAGAGATGATCACTGGTGGAATAAAGTCCTGTCAAGCACTTAACTAGCTCTATCTCTCAAATGATCCATGGAGACCGATTATAAGCTCAAGTCTTTCACACTTTGAGACAATAATGTTACTCCAAAATGCTTCAGCTTCGCTGAAAATTGAATTCCCTTCTAAACTTTGGATGCCCCCATCAACACAGAAGCAAAGATTAATTTCATAATCGATTTCATGCTCAGAGAAGACAAATCCGGTCAGTAAGACCCGTGCCGCCCAATTAAACTACAACCATGTTCACTTTTGGAGGTGGGAGGAAACTGGAGGACCCAGGGGTAAAAAAGATTCCAGTCCAGGATCAAAGGATTCTTCGCATTACTCCCAATTGAACTAATTGCCAATGTTTATACTCCCCATGAACCCCATCCTAGCTTAATTGCCTCCACATATCTTCGCATTGCCATTAGCTTTTCCTTCTTCATACAACCACTAGACTGTCTGCGACTGCTTGCATCTGTCTGCATTCCTGCCTGCCTACTGCAGGAAACAACCCACTGTACCTGCAGGGAGGTAACCTGGGTGACCCCTGGTGACCTAGTGGTGTAAGTACACATCACCACAAGTACAGCCTTTCATAGCTTGAGTTTGTTTGTTCGCACTGCAGCTCATTACACCCATGACTGTGTGGATTTTCCCGAGGTGCTCCAGTTGCTTCCCACCCTTCAAAATGTTTGGGGGTTGTAGGTTGATTGGCGCGTTTGGGTGGCACAGGCTTGTGGGCCAGAAGGACCTGTTACTCTACTGTACATCTAAGTTTAATTTAACAGCCTCAAAGCTTCAACTACTACATGCAACTCCAAGTTCCATATTTTCACTACTTTCTGCACGAGAAAATGTTGATCAATTCCTGACTTTGCCAGTAAGGCTAATTTTGCCCTAGATTCACCCACCGATAGAAACATTCTGTCCACATCCACAATATCAGCCCTTCTCTTCATCTTTTGCTCTCTAGAGAAAAGAGACAATCAATCTTTAACAGCAGTTACATCTTCTTAACTCCTCTTGCTTCCTTTAAACATCTCCTGGAGTTTCCCTGTGTGTTGGACTTCAGTTATTTTACCAGGGAGATGTTTTGCAATTTGTAAGGAGGCAACCGTGTTGATAATTGGTTTGAAAACATTTCACATCCTGGACCTTATTCATTGCTTTCAAAATCCAACAAAATATTTTTATTCCTCAGATCTAATGGGAGCGTATGCACAGAAATGTTTCCCCACATCTTATGTATACCCCTGGGCTCTACATTATTTTCAGCCTGGAAAACGCTTAGGAGGCAAGCAATTAGTCTGATGTCACTTCTGAGAAGGAGACACGTGAAAGTAATTTTCAGTAAGATGATGAATGGTTTCACTCCTACAAGAAGGGCTAGATCCCACTCATAATCAATTTAAAAACAAAAGCACCCCACTCAAAAACTGAAGTGACAATCCTTCTGTTCTGCACCCACTCCTACCCTTTACACTGTTACCTTGCTACAGGAGCTCCCACATTCCTGCCCCTGTGTCAGCCAGCTGTTTCCTCACTGCTCCCCTGACAACTACCTGGGATTTCCTTCAGCACAGTCCTTTCATCTCCCTCTGCCTGGCCCATATCTTGGTAGTGTCCTGACCTGCACCCCACCACCCCCCCTCCCAGGATTTTCTTCTCGACTGTCCCTCCACTGACTTAGGTATTCCCTCACTGCTGTCTTTGCCAGAGCATGAGCTCCCTCGGCACTGCTTCTCCATCAGCTGGTACACACCCTCAGATCAGCCTTGGTATTCCATTGACCCATGGGTTCCCTCAGTACTGTTTCTCCATCACCCCACTTGGAGCTGATGTTCCATTAGCAAAGGTCATGAAGGGCTGGAATTCAAGCTTGTACTGTTGGTTCAACCTTGAGTGATCATATCCTTTCACTGCAGTTAAAAATAAAACCACTCTGTTGGATGTTAACGTTCAAGTTGTGCTGACATTTAGGCTCAGGTTAGCTGCTACTGAATCAGTACTCTGCCTTTCACTCCATATGATTTGTCAGGGACAGGAAGACCCTCAAGTACACAACACAAAGCATTTTCACTTGGCACAAGGAGATAAAAGATACAACAAGCAAACACTAGATTTATATAACATCTTTCACTTGGTTTCACAAGAGAATTAGAGTGAAGCAAAAAATAGTGTCAATGTTTTAAATCCTAATGATTAATGATAAAGGTTCTCAGATTTTAGACAGCAGTTTTACATTCAGGAAAGTTTGTTCCTACAGCAACATCAGGTCAACTAACCACACAAAAGCAGCGAGGCAGCAGCAATTAGAATTTCAATTGTAAGATGCTTTCCCCAAAGACTCCTGTGTCATCCAGCAATCAAAGAACGATCCACATCCACAAATTGTTGTTTTAACAATGATGTTTTGTCGAGTTTCTCATGAGAACTGATTTATGAGTGCCATTTGTACACATCATAGCCACATTATTCTTGTCAAAGCTTCACGCTGGGTCTGGGGACTAGACAATTCCACGGAGGCAATGGATCTCAGTGAGCAGTGTAATGATACATGTCAGTTCTATGCAAGGCATTCCTCGACTAGACCTGATTAAGTGTCTAAGTGTTGAGCATTAAAGAGGTACAATCATCTGTAACATTTTCATAACCAATCACATTGGATGCAGTTACACGTACACAAGGGAACGTTCATTCACAATGTTGTTCTACTTCAATGTGTTTCAGCAACTTGAATCCATGACCAGATTGCAAAACAGTGCCTGAACGGTGAGTTTCTGTCACCAAACCACAATACGAGTTACAAGCTAAAACCTAACCAAGAGAGTGTTTCAGGCTTAGTCCTTGACACCTGTAGAAATACAATCTGGCTTCAATCCGGAACTCTGATGCTTTGTGTGTGGAGTTCGCATGTTCTCCCTGTGACTGTGTGGGTTTCCCAGACTGCAAAGACATGTGGGTTGTTAGGTTAGTGGTCATCTAGTCTGTAACTAAATAGTAGAACATGAGTGGAGTGCATTGAATCTGGGATGAATAAAACAAGGTGCTGTAGAATGAGTGTAAAAGAGCGCTTAATGGTTGGTATAGAGTTCATGGGCTAAAGGATTGATTTATGCATTGGATGACTCCCAATGAGTGGAGGATGAGCATAAATCAGTGCTGATGATCTGCACGCACCTGGTGTGCTAAAGGATGTTTTAAGCACTTTTATGGTATAAATTCATTTTCTTTGCTTCTCAGCTCATTGAGCCCTTCTAGCCTGTGATCACCAATGACATTATAAATGCAGCAGAGATAGACGACGGGCAATCTTTAATCTCCTTTGTTATATGTGATGAAGAGCTTACTTGGAGAATTCATTTTGTCCAGTTCATATAAAACCACACGATCTATCCCATCCACATAAGAAAGCCAAAGGGGCCTCATTTAACTATTTTATGTTACATAGAACACCTCGATGTAGTGCCAACCTATATATTCCCACCAAAGAAAATGTTCCGCAGTATTTGTTTAACTTGGCTGCACTTTTTCGATGTCCCTTAATGCCTTGCTTCTTCAAGCACCCATCCAGTAATTTTTGTTACTGCCCCTACCTACACCATCTCCTCTGGCACCTTATTGCAGATATCAACGACTGTGTGTGTGAAAAATCTACCTCTCCGATCCCTTCTCTCTCTCAGTTTAAATCTCTAATTGTAGGCACCCTGACCATGGAAATTAGACTCTGGCTATTGAACAAATCTTATCATTTCACATATCCTTAATTTCATATGCACATCGTATTAAATATTCAGTTCAAAAGGTCTTAAAAACCAGGAAAGAAGGATTCTGCAAATATGGAGTAGAATTACTCGAAAACATCTGTCTGCATTGCATAACAATTAGGAATTTCGGAGGTTTATTAAGGCCAAATTGTGCATGACAGTATATCACTAATATACCTTCCATTTGCCTGTCTCCATTTACTAAACTACCAATGCTTGTATTGCCTCAGTGGTTACTTAGAGGAAGAGATTTTTCACAGAACATTTCAAACGCTTGGATTTTACTGCACAAATCTACATTAATTACACTCATTTCCTTAATGTAATATCTGAAAGTCTTATCCATCTGATTTCCAACCCAGATTTATTAAATTGTTTTCAATGAACACAGAATAAATTGTTTTTAGTTGTTGTACAAGGGCTCTTCAGAGATGCACAAGGATTCTATTAGTTTAATCAAAGTTGGAAATTAAGAGGAACAGATGGTGAAGTTCAAATCACCAGAGAACTTGCTTAGGGCTTGATTGGTGTGTGTGGGAGAAGTCAGAGAGAACAGATAAAACATAATGAAAGTAAAATAAAATAATTTGGTGTTTTAAAATAACTTCTTTAATGTGACAATGTAAAGACATATGTAGGAGGGTTGTATGTTGTCTTTGACAATGTAGTTTGCTAATCAGAATTTCCATGTAACAGTGCAAAACGATGTAACATTTCTGTAAAGGTTCACTGATAGTTGCAGAAACCCTAATGGCTATGCTATGCTGAGGATCATTAGGCACAAGATATTTGGAGGAATTGCTCCAAAATTATTCTTTGCAAAGAGTAACAGTTAAGATGTCCAGGTCACTGCAAAGGAACAAGGCTTGCAGATGCTTTCAAAGAAACCTCTCAAAGGAGTGGGGGCAGGGGAGGGGGTGGTGTAAAATTCCCCTTTTTCCTTTGCAATCTGGAATTAGATATTTATTTCCAAGGAAATGCTCTGTCTGTCAAGATCAGAAAACAGGCTGATCAGCCAATAAATTTTAATAATTCTCCCAGACAGCAAACCAGGAAGCAGTCTATCATGAACAACATTAAATACTTAAAAATTTTTGCCTTGAGTAAAACACATTTTGGAACCAAAGCAGGGATTCAAGGTGAAGGTAGGCACATCATAAACAACACGTTGAATATATAAAACAAACTATGAACATCCTTTGAACTGTTGCACCACTGCTCTGCTCAGTTGCAAGCCATCTCTGTTCATTCATAACACTGCTTCAAGAGTCATTGGTTCCCCACGACTGTCAAAAGAGACACAGAAGCCTCACAGAAACCAATGGCCACTCAGCCCCTTAACTCTTCCATCATTCAGTGAAATTGTGACTGATCTCTATCTTACCTTTATGTTTTTGACATGGTTATATATTTCCTGAAAGAAAAGTATATTAGTCTCCGATTGAAATATGTTACCTGAACCAACATCATTCTTTGAGAAAGTTCTTCACTTCTACATGTGAGAATATCCAACAAGATACAGCTATCACCTCCTGACATGTAATGACTTGACTTTCGATGAATGCCACACTGTCAGTATCCTCAGAATTTCTACTGACCAGAAGCTGGAGGAGCAGAATTCATAATGTGGCCACAAGACTGGACCAGAGTCCAGGGGTCCTGCAGCACATAACTCAACTGCTAACTGCCCAAAGCATGTCCACCATCTACAAGGCTTGAATTAAGAGTGTGATGTAATACTTAACAATTTCTTTGATTTGATAACCTTCAGGATGCCTGACACTATGTAGTACAAAGGATCCTACCTGATAGGTACATCATCCACAGCCACTCAATTATTCTGCCATCGACACAGAGTAACAGCATTTGTACTACTTGCAGGATGTACTGTAAAAATTCACTATCCTCCTTATACGACACCTTCCAAACCCACCAGCTTGAAGGACAAGGACAGTTGAAGTAATCCACATACTGGCACATTTTGCCGTTCCTTCACCATCTGTGGGTCAAAATCCTGGAGCTTCCTCTCTACCAGCATTGAGGGTACTCTCACACCTCAAAGACTACAGATATTCAAGAAGCCAGCTTACCACCACCTTCTCAACAGCAATTAAAGATGGGCAGTTGAATGCTAGCTCAGCCTGTGAATCCTTAGAATAGATTAAAAAATAACTTCTGTTGACCTTGGTGTGTAGGGTGAAGATGTGTTTCCTGACATTTTTGTACCTGGGTGGCCTTTTGCTCATTGACTAATCCTTTGCCTGAAGGAAGTGAGTCCCTAAAACAACAGAAGGGAGGTGGAGAGAAGTGATAAGATGCCACAAGATTGTAATGGTACATTTACAGAAGAAATATAACCATGTACAGGAGTGTGGGTATGACAACGGCTCTGTATACACTTATCTTTGTGAGGTTTTACAGAGCCGTTGTCATACCCACACTCCTGTTTGGCTCCGAATCATGGGTCCTCTACCGGCATCACCTACGGCTCCTAGAACGCTTCCACCAGCGTTGTCTCCGCTCCATCCTCAACATTCATTGGAGCGCTTTCATCCCTAACGTCGAAGTACTCGAGATGGCAGAGGTCGACAGCATCGAGTCCACGCTGCTGAAGATCCAGCTGCGCTGGGTGGGGTCACGTCTCCAGAATGGAGGACCATCGCCTTCCCAAGATCGTGTTATATGGCGAGCTCTCCACTGGCCACCATGACAGAGGTGCACCAAAGAAAAGGTACAAGAACTGCCTAAAGAAATCTCTTGGTGCCTGCCACATTGACCACCGCCAGTGAGCTGATATCGCCTCAAACCGTGCATCTTGGCGCCTCACAGTTCGGCGGGCAGCAACCGCCTTTGAAGAAGACCGCAGAGCCCACCTCACTGACAAAAGGCAAAGGAGGAAAAACCCAACACCCAACCCCAACCAACCAATTTTCCCCTGCAACCGCTGCAACCGTGTCTGCCTGTCCCGCATCGGACTTGTCAGCCACAAACGAGCCTGCAGCTGACGTGGACATTTACCCCCTCCATAAATCTTCATCCGCGAAGCCAAGCCAAAGAAGAAGAAGATAACCATGTACATTAATGGGAATATGTAGATAGGAGTGACACTATGGGTGTGAAAAAACTTTGAACAGTTTTCTTTTTTGTAAATAATTTTTGGTGAATAAAGTCTATTTTTTGAAAAAAAAATGTTTGTATCACAAAGCCAAGTGCTGCAATATTCAAGTCAAGTCAAATTGAGTTTACTGTCATCTAATGGTATAAGTACAACCTAATGAAACAGCATTCTCCAGTCCTCAGTGCAAAAACATGTAGACATACAGCCTGACATAACACATATACAGACAAACAATACATTTGCAGGACAAGTATTACAGTATAGCTATAATAAATAAATACTGTTTTGTGCACATTGAGAGACTTGGAGGCTTAGTGTGAACAGTTCCTTGGGTCGTTCAGCATTCTCACCGCCTGTGGGAAGAAGCTGTTCCTCAGCCTGGTGGTGCTGGCTCTGATACCCCTGCACCTCCTCCTTGATGGGAGCAGTTGAAACCCCACGTCGATGGGGTTTGAGGGTAGGTGGAAAGTAGACTCCGGTGATCCCCTCTGCCACTCTTATGGTCCTGTGGATTGACCTCCAATTCTTACCACACTGTGTGACAGCTGTCCAGGAAGCTCGATAGAGCTCCTATAGAAGGTTGGCATGATGGTGGCCAGTAGCCTTGCCCACTTCTGCCTTCTCGGGAAGTGCAGCCACTGTTGTACCTTCCTGACAAGTGAAGAGATGTTGAGTGTCCACGACAGATCACTAGTTAAGTGAACTCCAAGGAACTTGGTGTTCTCCACTCTCTCTACTATAGAGTTGTTGAAGTGTAGTGGAGGGTGGTCATTCCCAGTCCTCCTGAAGTCCATGATCAACTCCTTCATCTTGTCCAGGTTGGGAATCAGGTTTTCACCATTTCACAAAATGTTCCACCTTTTCTCTGTAATGTGGCTCATTGCTGCTGACGAGGCCAACTTTTCATCTGCAGACTTGATGACATTGTTGAAGCTGGATCTGGCGATGCAGTCCTGTGTCAGCAGCAGGAACAGCCCTGAGTTCAGCATAATGGTGCTCAATATTCTCCTACCGAACTGGACAGACTGTAGTCTTTCGGTTAGGAAGTCCAGGATCCAGTTACAGAGAAGGGTGTTGAGTTGCAATGAGGACAGCTTCTCCACCAGCCTCTGGAGAATGATCATATTAAACATTGAGTTGGAGTTAATGAACAGCAGCCTGGCAAATGAGGCGTTGTTCTCCAAATGGGCCAGGACGAAGTGAAGTGAATAGGCTATGGCACTGCCTGTGGAATGGTTTCTTCTATAGGAAAATTGAAATGGATCCAGTGTCCTAAGAGCTGTGCTCTGATATGTTCCATCACTAGACACATGAAGCATTTCGTAATGGTGGAGATCAGTGCCACAGGGCAGAAGTCATTAAGGCCCTCTTGGGTACCAAGATGATGGTGGCTGCCTTTAACCCTACAGAATGTATGAACTGCTGCAATGAGATGATGGAGATGTCCTTGAAGACCTTTGTCAATTGGTCTGCACAATCCTTCAGTACCCGAAAATGTACGTTGTCTGGTCTTGTCGCTTTTTGTGGGTTCACCCTGGCTATGCAATCAAAGCTTTCTTTGGCATCATCCTGTTCTTCTCCTGTTCTTCTCATCAAACCGTGCATATTTGTTCAGTCTGTCTGGAAGGGTGGTGTCATTATCCTTAATTCACAAGGTTGACTTGTGATCCGTAATAGTCTTGATCCTTTGCCACATGCGCCTCATGTCATTGGTGTCATGCAGCTGTCTGTGGATCTTCTGTGCATACCCTTGCTTTGGTTTCCAAATTGTATGGGAGAGTTCATTCCTGGCTGGTCTTAGTGCCATCCTATTCTTTGTCCTGAAGGCAGCATCACAAGCTCTGAGAAGGCCCTGGACCTCTGCATGGTTTCTGGTTAGCCTTGGTTGTGAAGCATTTGATCTCGGTGACATCCTCAATGCACTTGTTGATGTGGTCAGTCGCTGAGCTTATGTTTACATGACCATTGTAGGTGGCCACCTCCTGGAAACAGTCCTGCAGCAATGCTATGGCAACCCCACCATCCACCCCCCCCCCCAACCTCCACCTCTCCCACCTGGCCATGTCCTGATCTCCCTGCAAACTGACCTAGTTTGCTTTGCCTGCTGTCTGTACGCTGGGGCTAGCAGGATAGATATGTGATCTGAATAACCAAGGTGGGAGCGAGGTGCAGCCTTGTAAGCACCAAGAACATCGGTGTACACCCAAACCAGGGTGTTCTCTCCTCTGATGGTGAAGTTCACATGTTGTTGAAACCGTGCTAAGACCATTTTCAAATAGGCATGATTAAAGTCACCAGTAACAATCAGGGCACCATTAGGGTGAGATGTCTGGCCTTCACAGATAGCACCATAAACTTCCTTCATGGCTTCACCCTCATTAGCCAAAGGTGAAACGTAGACTGCAACAATCGGTGTGGCTGAGAATTCCCTGGGCAGGTAGAAAGGTCTGCATTTCACCAGGAGGTACTCTATCTCTACTGAGCAGAAAGTCTTCGCAACAAGGCATTGATGCACCACTTCTTGCTGATGTAAATCCATAGACGCACCCCCCCCGCCACCCCACCACCACCACCACCTCGAGACTTACCAGAAGCAGCAGTGCCTCTGCTGCCCAGAAGGAGATAGGGCATCCAGCTGGATTGCTGAGTCTGGAATGGGGTCCTGGAGCCACATTTCGGTAATGACCAGAGCACAGTAGCCCTGCTGTTCTCTGTGGTTCAGAGGCAGCCTCAGGTAATCCACTTTCTTCTCCAGCAATCTTGCATTTGAAAGTAACATTTGTCGGGATCATGAGTCTGAGGGGGTTAACTCTCAGTCTAACCCTTATGCTGGCCGTTTTCCACACTTCTGCCTTCTCTAGCAGCACTTCTAGTTGCCTCCCACACGCCTCCCATGATTAGCTCCACAGTTTGCTGCAGTCTGTGTTCCCTGCTTCAGTGGGTTTAAACTGCACAGAATCTTACCGATCCAATCCGCTAATTTGAAAGTCAGTTCACCTAGGTCTGGCCTTTCTAAAGGCATTTTCATGTGTCCAAGAATGTAATACCCATTCTACAGTGGTGTTATACTAATCACTACTCATGTGGATAACCAAATCAAACAATGGACGATTTATCTCCAACATAATTAGTGAATGCAACTCATCATACAGAAATGTTCAATGGTGCAGCCCATTTCTTGAAAACTCTGGGCCACGATATCATGTTTATGATCTGCTTTGACACAAATGACAAGTTTTCTTGGTACCACAGGAGACTAACTCATTGTAGGTCAGGTTCCTGCTCAATGCTGAGCTCAAGAAAACACTTTTCTATAGTATTTGGAGAGATATATGAATAGGAAGGGCTTAGAAAGATATGGATCAAATGCATATTGTGAGGATTAATTGTTTGTCCAAAAATAGGATTACAGCACTCGTAGCTTAGTCAGGACTGAGGGACATTAGTTTTCACAAAGGGTATAGCCCAGAATGCCAACATGGTCAGCATGAACGAATTGGACCAAAGGACCTGTTCTGTGCTGTTGGACAGAGATTAAACTGTATTCTTACCCTGGCAACAACTTTCACATTAAATCTTAAGATTCCACAGCTACAAATTACTTTGAAATGCAGTGACATGTGGAACAAAACCATTGCAGGTATTTTGTACATAGCCACACATGTCAAGCAATAATAAGACAGGAAATCAATGAATCGGCTTTCCTTGTGCTGATTGAGAAGGGCGTCTCGGTCAGGGTTCTTCAATTAGCACACAGCATCTTTAAAATACACCTGAGCTGCAAACCTTGGTTCGACATTTCATGTCAATTAGACCATATTATACTTGTGAATCAACCCAGGAAATGTTCTTCCATTTAGATCACAAAATCATAGCCCACTGAGTAAGGTTAAGGCTGCATCAGTCAAACTACGCTGACATTATTAACAAACTGCTGGAACCTTTTCAGCTGTGGATGTCTGCCAAGGTTTTCATTAACAAGAACATAGTGGGTAGGACAGACGGCAGATGCATTATTTGAGCTTCTAAATTAAATCCTTATTTGGTTGAACTCAGACGCGCCGCTTGCCGCAGACGAGGGTGGATTTGCAAGGAACAAGGCTGAAGGGAAATCTATTAGACGTGCAAAATTATGAGGTAACTTCAATAGCTTAGATAAAGTAGACCAGTCGGAGATAAAGAGAAATGTGCAATTCTAAGACAAGAGTCCCAGAAGCTATAGGATGTACATTTAAACTTTTGTGCCCTGAAATCCACTTAGAAGGTTCTCATTACTATAAATAACATTAAATTCCTGAGAAATGGTCAATAGAGAATGCTTTCTGTGGAGACTGGCGAGGATTTGAATCCCATTGCCAGAAAGATCGAAGGAGAAGGGAAGTAAATATAAATGAAGTAACTCTGCTTTTTCACAATGTTGAGCATCATTTCAGTGTGAATGACAGTAAAATCTCTGGTATTTGGCATCTATGGGCATTGGTAGGTACCAGATACGTGTATTTTCCGGTTGCTTGACACTTACTCTTGCAATGCCTAATTAATATACCTGCATTAAGAATAAAATGATTAAAAGACAAAAATACTATACTGTGCTTAAAGTAAACAAATTTTACTTGCACGAATATATAAACCTTAAAGCATTTTACTTTATTTTCAGTCACATTCTTTAAGAACATTTAACAGTCGCTGCATCTGCAGGTTCCTCCACCTCCACAGAATTGCCCAAAAGATGAACAAGAACATTATAGATAATTAACCACCCCCCAAAAGTTTACAGATAAAGCCTTTGACCCGGGTGACTCTTACTAAGCAGGGATAAGGAGCATTTTAAAAGAGTCGCCCCCAATGGCGAGCGGCATCAATCAGCTCTTCATCCTGGGCAACACCATTGCTGTTTCACACAACTTCATTCAAACAGCTGCCAAGAGCAAAGCATGGCCAAGGCTCACCACTAGCTGAATACTTGCTCCCATCCTCAAAGAACATTTACATTTTTAAAACTTAAATATTTTACTTATCATTTTATTCTTATTTATTTTAATTTTTAACATTTATTTTCCTCGATTTTTGTTTTTTTGCTGGTTGCTTGAGGCTCCCAGTTGCTTGAATTCCGGATACTAGGGGTTTTAAGTATCATCAAATTCCAATGGAATGGTCAATGGGTAAGTTTTTTCCGTGGAGACTGGCAAGGATCCAAATGCCATTGCCTGAAAGATTGAAGAAGGGGAGTGAATATAAATGAAGTCATCTCTGCTTTTTCACAGTATTGAGCACTCATCTATTCAGAGTGAATAATAATTATTGTTATGTAACTTCCTTTAAGTAATAATGCTGAAAAGTACAATGCGCAAGAGAGCTGGAGTATCTCAGCAGGTCACTCAGCATCCGTAGGAAATAAAAGGCAGTTGACATTTCGGGCCTGAGCCCTTTATCAGGAACCTTCCTATTTCCTATGGATGCTGCGTGGCCAGCTGAGTTTCCCCAGCACTTTTGTGTAATGCACTCGACCCCAGCATCTGCTGACATTTTTGCAGATAACTCAGGGCTAGAAAGTGCTTGTTAGTCTGTTTGTAGTTCAATATAAGATGAGATAATAATGAGTTCTTATTGTACAGTAGGCATATTCACCAAAATTCTTACTTGCTGCAGCCAAACAAGTACCTGAAAAGAAAAGCTATAATAGTAAATAAATTGAATTAAATTAAAATAAATAATAAATACTTGAGATAAATATTACCTATTCAAGATAAAAACAGAACATAAGAGGAGAAATGAGCCAGTTGCCTGTCGAACCTGATCTGCCATTCATTAATACAACAGCTGAACTGAACATTGGGTTTGGATCCTGCCTGATCTGCACCTCTCAGTTAGTTGGTGTCTAAAAACTTATCCACCTTGACTTTGACTCAATATCCACAGCCCTCTGGGAGAGAGCTTCCCAAAGATTAACATCCTCTGAGTGAAATCCCTCCTCAGCTCAAGGTTAAATGGTTGTCCCTTTTGCGTAAGACTGTCCTGTTGAATTATTTTGACATTTTATAGGATTTTTTAGAAAAGTTTCAATTTAGTTTATTCATAAAATACATACGTGTAAAATTTTTTAAATGTTGGCAGTTATTTGAAAGATAATGGGAACAAATGGACAGTTTGTTAGGGTCAGCGCCAGAGTGAATGTTAGAGGAGAGCATTAATGTGTCAGAGGGGGGCTCGTTCAGCGGTGAGGGGGTGGGGTGCTAGCCGGGACCTACCCGCCGACAGATTGGGGGGGTGCTTGTCAGAACCTACCTGACGCTCGAGGCACACTAACAAGGCAGCAGGGGGCAGGTGGAGATCCGCTAGCGTGCGTCAAGCTAAACATTAGTGATGCGAGAAGGGGTGGGGGGGGGGTGGATCTGACAGATCTGTGCGATGGCCACGACCACACCTCGCTTTTGGGGGCAAAGCCCACGGATGTCCCTCCTTGGCGCTGACCCTGTAATTTTGGAATGTCGGAGCTGTTGGAAGACAAATGTTGGCTTCAGCAGGGTTTCAGTGAAGCTAATCTGACAATGAAGTCATGAAAAAACAATAAAGGTTAAAGTGATACAAGGTTTTTACCTCATCAAACACTCTCTGGAAATAACTCACAATCCTGCTGCATAATGCTGTATTATTTAGTCTCCACACGATTCTTCCACTCAGTGCTACCTACTACTGTTCAACCACTTTTTCACTAGGAAGCATCCTGAAGCTATTTACTTCCTCTGTGTCAACCCGATTCAGAATTTTAACCTTCGGCTTTCTGATTCCTAACTCTTCCGAATTTCTCTCCCGTTCTGCTTATTCCTTGAAGAAGAGCTCAGCCCGAAACACCAGCAATATATCCTTGTCTCCTCTGGATGGTGAAAGACTGGCTGTGTTCCTCCAGCATTTCTTTCAATTAAAAAAAAATTAGACATACAGGCCTATTCAGCTCACGAGCCCATGCTCCCCAATGACACCTGATTGACCTACACAACCCTGTACATTTTTGAACAGGTGGGAGCCCCCAACGAAAATCCACACAAACACGGGGAGAATGTACAAACTCCTTACAGACAGCGCGGGATTCGAACCCCGGTTACAGCATTGCGCTAATGGCTACGCAAACCGTGAAGCCTGGTGTGTCATTTAAATGGAAGAATGCTGCCCCACCTACTCATGAACAGCGGTTGCGTGGCATCAGGTCCTTAACATACGATTTGCTTTTTAGAGACAATCCAATTCCTTTGGGGTGCAAAGTCCATATAACCATATAACCACTTACAGTACAGAACAGGCCAGTTCGGCCCTACTAGTCCATGCCATAGCAAATCCCCACACTCCTAGTCCCACTGACCAGCACCCGGTCCATACCCCTCTAGTCCCCTCCTATCCATGTAATGATCCAGTCTTTCCTTAAATGTAACCAATGATGCCGCCTCGACCACATCTGCCGGAAGCTCATTCCACATCCCCACTACCCTCTGCGTAAAGAAATTTCCCCTCATGTTCCCCTTATAATTTTCCCCCTTCAATCTTAAACCATGTCCTCTAGTTTGAATCTCCCCCTTTCTTAATTGAAAAAGCCTATCCACATTTACTGTTCTTCCCTTTTAAAATCTTAAACACCTCTATCAAGTCCCCTCTCAATCTTCTACGCTCCAGAGAAAAAAACCCCAGTCTGCACAACCTTTCCCTGTATCTCAGACCCTGAAATCCTGTCAACATTCTCGTGAACCTTCCCTGCACTCTCTCTATTTTGTTTATCAATCCTGAAATTTTGTTCTATCCCAGCTGTCAGCATCTGCAGACTTTGGTGTCTCATTTCTCTCCCATTATGGCATCCTCCCAAGCCATTCAAGTCCATTAGTTTTGGCTCCATTTTACTTGTGAAAGACATCTCCATCCCTCTTATGTAGATCAAGCATATATCTACAGGTTGCAATTTACTGTCCATTTGCTGATCTCATCCTGTGATGAATGCGATTCTAGTTTCTATCCCCATCCCTATTGCTGCAGAGAAATGGATCCGAGGTCAATCCAAGGTCCATAAAAGTGGCAGAGATGATCAATGGAGTCTCCCTCTCCCGATCGATGTGATCTACCAGGATCGTTGTCTGAAGAGATTGCAGAAAATCATTGAGGACCCCTTCCACCCTGCACAAAGCATCTTTCAACTGCTCCCATTGGGAAAGAGATACAGTAGTATCAGAGCCTGCACCACCAGGCTGGGGAGCAGCGTTTTCCCATGGGCAGTGAGAATGCTAAATGACCAAAGGAACTGCTCTCACTAAGCATCCGAATGATAAAAAAATATTTATTTATTTATTTGTATAGATCAATGATACCCAAAGTGGGTGCTGCTGCCCCCCACCCTGGAGGCAGTGGAAAGATCCAAGGGGATTGTGAGGGAAAAAGGGGCATTCCGAACCTGGTTATTATTCAGTCTGCTGCAAAGTTTAATGAAGAAGCCAGTGCAGTAATTTTCTGGCCAGATTCGGGGTGGCAGTAGCCAGCAAAATAATCAGTGTCCAGCCGTTCTCAAGAGAGCTGGTCTAAATGGCTCCCATGTTGTATTGATATCACTAGGCTCCCATGTTGTATTGGCGTCACTACCCGCCTGCTCAGCACCGCCACTAACCCCTTTCTCAGCACTGCCATTAACCCCACCCCCCACTCAGCGCCGCCACTAACTACCCCCCCCCCCACCCCCCCCCACCTGCTCAGCACTGCTGTATGGAGGGAAACATTCGGGATGTGACCTGGAGGTCAAGGGGGCAGCAGCCCAAAAAAGTTTGGGAACCACTGTTATAGATGAATACTTTGCCTGCAGATGTATTGTTTGTTTGTATGTGTGTTACGTCTGGTTGTATGCCTGTATGTTTTGCACCGAGGACTAGAGAACACTGTTTCATCAGGTTGTACTTTTACAATCAGATGATAATAAACTTGACTTGACTTATCTATTTTGCTGCTCTTCTCAGATCTAAAATCTACTTAGTAAAGAGAATAGAAGGTTAATTCCTATGCTATAAATTACAATGTAAAAATATTTGTATTAAAGGGTACATGAGAAAACTTTGGCAATAATGCTATTATAATTTGAACATACAGGCCCTTCTGGCCCAGTGCCCATGCCACCCAATAACATCCAATTGACCTACAACTCCCATTTGTTTTGAGGAGTGGGAGGAAACTGGAGCACCCAGAGGAAATTCACACAGACACGCAGAGAACATACAAACTCCTTACAGACAGCGCCGGATTTGACCTGTGTCACTGGTGTGCTATCTAATTACATAACTGCCACGCTTTTAAGCCAAATTGTATGCTTTATCTGAAATTTCAGATTATTAATGTTATTGTGGAGGGATTCTCTGTTATTTTTTAGAAGTAATTTTCGATATACATTGTGTATTTGGCAAATCTGTACTGACTAAAAATTATCAAGCAGAATATTTTTCATTATGTACAGTTGCAACATAAATAGTTAACTGGAGTAGTACATATGTGAATAGAACTGTGGATCATACAGTCTTCATTTGCTCACCTGTCAGTGATTGACACATGACATTAATTGCAATATTAATTCAAATTTGACACTCTCACACAAATTGCCAATGTTCTTATAGAAACAAATGACCCTTTCCTTTCACAGGTGGTATTCCCCCTTTGAGTGGAATCTAATTTCACTAATTATCATTGATTTATACAAAGACTTTTAAAGTTCCAAAAGGGATAATATATTAATTATCCAAAAGAGTCTTTAATTTCTACAGAGAATTCACTTAAGGGATCAGAGTGGACACTGCACTTTTACATGAATGAATTTGCAATGAAAGCCTATAGGCTAGTTAGTAAATATTTCATAGATCTATTGTTCAGCCAAATGTTGCAGGGCTTTGGTGAGATTTAAATTAGTTAAAGGTAAATTTTCTTCCACATGATAAGATTCCGGAGTTGATTAAGTAGTGCCATGTTTTATATAGCGACTTGAGGATGATTCCCTATTAGAAGTGAAATTTAGTTTCACAGGTCAATCCAACCGTGCGCTTAAATATTTTTTGCCTGAGGCTTTTATGTCAGTCTGGAAACTATAAATTCATCACACCCACTTCATTTGGCTGACATCACTGAAGATAAACAACATTCAACATTTTAGGTCACTGTAACATGATATTTAACTTCAATTTTCTGGGGAGAATTTCCTATCTTAAAATTGTAGTGATTTAACCAGTTTCATAAATTAAACGACTATTTTGCTTGGATGGGAGGTTTGGGATACAATCTTTTTTTTCTGTCAGAATTGTGAGTCTGAGACAATATTATTAGAATACAGCCTGAACATTTACCACAGAAAAAAAATTAAACTGTTGAACTAACCTGTACACAGCAGAGAGCAAAAATAAAGCACATTAATACATATAGATGGGCAATAGCTCTAACTGTGATATCTTCAATGTAGAAATTATGTAACGTGCAAAGAAATAGCGATAGGAGAAAAAGACCAAAGTCTGCAGACACTGTGGATGAAGAGAAAACTCAACAATGGAGAGACTCAAAGGCTCATACAGTTTTCTTTATATATCTAGCAAAGATAACGAAACACAGCCAACATTTTGGGCTTGGTTCCTTGATGAAAGGCTGATAAAGTTTCTTGCTTTAAAAGAAATTGTGATTTACGTTCAGTGTGAAATAGAGAAGTTTCTTTATAAACTCATTGAAGTATTGTACATTGTTCATGGTGCACACTTGATCTGCTGGGTTTCTCCAGTATCTGTGAGCGTTTTTCATTTCACCATGGTGTCAACAGAAACCTGTGTTTTACCTCGGCAGATATTAAAATTTATTTGATGTTAAAGAAGTGTTTTACAATTGTGGAGCATTTATCTGCCAACTGCTAAGATAAATTATTTCTGTTTGATTTCTTACTCAGGAAAGCTTAGATATATTTCACCATTTACCTTTTGCTTAAGAATGAAATAAACAGAAGTGGAGCATGTTGCCCCTCAAACCTGCTCTGTAATTCCAGACTGATCCTGTGTCTAAGTTCCCTTTACTGCCAATCAGCTCTATCCATTTAGATTTCTGTGCTTTCAATCACAGCATACATGTCACAAGGGAAGAATCAAATTCTCAGATTGCTAGGCTCAGAGTCAGGAATTTTGTAACAATAACAGAATGATACTCAGCTGTTTTCCTTGGAAATTTGATATTTATAACTTGAAAAGCAGTGCAAATGGAGGAATATCACAGGGAAATTGCACCACAGGAGGATTATGACCTACCTGTATTATTTGTCCAGCTGGTTACTGAGGGAATGCACTTCCAGTTGTTCAAAGACTACAATCTGTGAGCAGTTTGATTCACCATGGAGACGGTGACAGAATTAAGGTCCATAGAGCAATCTTACCTGACCTCATACTTTATGAGGAGAATGCCCTGTCACTGTGAAGCTATCTTCTCTCTTAATCTGTTGCACTGGGATAATATAACTATATAACCACTTACAGCACAGAACAGGCCAGTTCGGCCCTACTAGTCCATGCCGTAGCAAATCCCCACCCTCCTAGTCCCACTGACCAGCACCCGGTCCATACCCCTCCAGTCCTCTCCTATCCATGTAACTATCCAGTCTTTCCTTAAATGTAACCAATGATCCCGCCTCGACCACGTCTGCCGGAAGCTCATTCCACATCCCCACCACCCTCTGCGTAAAGAAATTTCCCCTCATGTTCCCCTTATAATTTTCCCCCTTTCAATCTTAAACCATGCCCTCTAGTTTGAATCTCCCCCACACTTAATTGAAAAAGCCTATCCACATTGACTCTGTCTGTCCCTTTTAAAATCTTAAACACCTCTATCAAGTCCCCTCTCAATCTTCTACGCTCCAGAGAAAAAAGTCCCAGTCTGCACAACCTTTCCCTGTAATTCAAACCTTGAAATCCTGTCAACATTCTCGTGAACCTTCTCTGCACTCTCTCTATTTTGTTTATATCTTTCCTTTAATTTGGTGACCAAAACTGTACACAGTACTCCAAATTTGGCCTCACCAATGCCTTGTACAAGGGACTGATGACTTTCCATGAAAGAGCTACAGCCACTTACAGGACAGGCAGTGCTGTTGAGTCAACATGACAAGTCCAGGCCTGGTTCTATCCATTCTATGGCACTAAGCTGTTCCCTTGCTTTCCATGTTGATAACAAGATAGTCATGAGGTGACTACCAGTTGCTCAGAAGTCCTGACAAGGGCTTTTGTCTGTAAATAATAACAAGTTAGAATTCTATATTCTTTAGTGAAATACCTACACATGAAGTTGAGAAATTACAGTAGGATACCTGACAGTAGGATACCTTTACCCTTTCTCCTTATTCTTCCTTGCTATGAGCTAAACTCTGTGTATATTCATGATCGCCCAAGAGTTCAATCTGTTAAAGATCTAATGAAGTACAATTCTCCATGAAAAATCAATTCAGGTCACTAACTTCAGTCTTTGTCATCATGGTCCCCTCCATCATCTGACAGTTCATCCTTGCCGTCTGCCATAACTCCATCCTGACTACAGGAACAACCCTTGTCTGACTGTAGCTCCTGCCCCGACTCCAGAAACTCTGTCCTGACTCCTGTTAAGACTAAAGTAAAATCACAGGAGTGCTAAAGGTACTCAGCAGGTCTTGCAGCATCTACAGTATAGGAAGTAAAGACAGGGCTTAGGCCCAAAACGTTCGTTATATATCTTTACCTCCTACGGATGCTGTGAGATCTGCTGAGCTCCTCCAGTATTTGTGTTTTTACTACAATCACAGCTTCTGCAGACATTTATGCTTCACTTCAGATAGTCTATCCTATCTGTACCTTATCTCTTGATTATATACCTTCTCTTGATTGCAATAATCTTATAGCTGAGAGTTCCCACTGTAACAATCCATTGATATAACACTGTTTTCACATTTCCCCTTCCATTATATCCCTTCCTGGATGACCCAAGGAAATAGTATTTCATCTCTTTCCCTTTTCTGTATGATGGCTATGTCAGCTGCCTGCTATAGTCTAAGCAAATACAATCTAACCTAAGGAAATAAAAGATTTTAGACTTTCCAGCACCTGTTTTCTGCTGTTCCTCTAAGCCAAACCCATGTGTAGGAGACCCTAACCCAAACCCTAACCTACATTTAGGAGAGATTGGTGATATAGAATTGTTAAAGTACAGTTAAAGTACGAACTGTTAAACTGTTAAAGTACAATTAAACCTTAGTTTTACTATTTGAATACATTTGCAGTTTTATTTATTTAAGGATCATCAAATAAATTGGATAGCCTTGACTTTAATTAATGTTTGAGCCATATCCTCTTAACTCAGGGGTGTCAAACTTGAATTCACGGAGGGCCAAAATTAAAAACTTGGACTAAGTCGAGGGCCGAACTAAATATTTATTGAAAATTTTCAACAACATCTGCATGTTTTCTCTTCTTTCAACATATGTAATGTTAAACTTTAGGATATAACTTTAGGAGGATAATGTTACAGGTCAGGAGTAGGTAGCTCAAGTTCACCCTTTGCTTGACCTGAGGGAAACCTATTTGGTCCCTGTGGATTGTAGTCAGCATTCACAGGCTGTGTCCATTTTGGCCTGCATCAGGACTCAGCATTTCCTGCTCACTCCTCAGGCTCTAGGCCTCTATTCACCCTCGACCCACCATCCCTCTACCTGACCAGTCCTTTACCCAACCTCTACTCACCCCTCACTCCACTCGCTCTGCCTCTACCCACCCCATCCTATACACGCCCCTCTACTGCCTCTCCCCTCAACCTGTTCCTCCCTCTACCCATCTCTCACCCTCTAATCACCCCTCCCCAACTCGCCCTGCCCCTCCCCTTTTACCTCTTCCCTATCCACCCCTCCTTCTACTCATCCCTCCCTCTAACTGCCCCTCGCACCACCATAACTTCCCCTGCCCATTACTCCTCACCTACACCCTCTGCCCACCCCTGCTTACCCACCCACTCAGGCCCAGCGCGCTGCCGATCAGCCTTTGCGGACAGTCACCATCTCTCTCTACACGTGCAGGGCCGAACCAGCCGTCCCTGGGGTCCGCGCGGATGCAAGTGCTGAAGGCCGTGGCGACCGGGAGAAGTGCGCTCGCGCTGTGGAAGGGCTGTCCGGTGCCAGTCGCGCGGGGCTCGCTCTGCCCGGGGGCCGTCCGCAGCCTGCCCTGCCCGTCGCGCCGACAGGAAATCACAGGCGCTCGCCAATCCGCCGCACCGCTCGACAGGTGGGAGAAGTGACTGGTTGTGCGGGGAGCCTTCAACCGGCTTTCCGGCTGATGACATCGACAGACTTCTCGTGTTACAATTTCTCGTGTTACAATGGGGAAGGATGTGCAATGAAGGGGGAGGATGGTGGGGGTGACATTACCAAAAAACAGCATCGGCTCTCGCTGCAGGGCGGGCCACCTCTAATACATTTTTGAAATTATCTTGCGGGCCAAATATAATTATATCGTGGGCCAAATTTGGCCCGCGGGCCAGAGTTTGACATGTGTGACTTAACTTGAGCGTTGCATGCACTTCATCATGATGGCTCATTGCCCAACAGCAAAGACAATTATGACTTCACTTTACCTTCATGAGTTAAAGAACCAGGTCAACCCAGCTTGTTCTGATTGAAGCTGGCCTGTACTCCCTAAAGAGCAGGGGCTTTGCAGTTGGAAGTCAGTGCAAAATGCTTTTGAGCCAAATCAAACCATGACTGGCAGCTGCCAAGATCATACATTCAGATCTTCTGATGCTTCTCTGGAGACCTCGAAAGATAAGATTGAGTGGAAGAGAGATCCCTTATGCACTGCAACCTGTGACAGAATATAGATACGATTCTGGGAGATGAATTGGGGCAGGGTTTGTTAGTGTAGGTCACATACAAACACTTTATAAAACTGATTTTATTTAAAATACTGGAGCTCTGCTAATGCTAGACATGTCAGGGCCTCATAGCCTTTGCAAAAGCTTCAGAGAGTGCCCAAGAGACTTCACTAATGGATTGTGGCTTACAAAAAGGCAACACTTGAAAGAGCTTGTTGGAGCCACAGACAGTCTGGAGGGGAACTTGCTGTTCTAAGAGAGTCATGTGGTTTTGCAGCAGAGAGAGTCAAACAAGCTTTGTGTGTGTGTGTGTGTGTGTGTGTGTGTGTGTGTGTGTGTGTGTGTGTGTGTGTGTGTGTGTGTGTGTGTGTGTGTGTGTGTGTGTGTGTGTGTATGTGTGTGTGTGTGTGTGTGTGTGTGTGTGTGTATGAGAGAGAGAGAGAGAGAGAGAAAGAGAGAGAGAGAGAGATCAGTTCTACAGGTTTCCAGTCAACAGCAGCAACTGGGACTGGAACAGGACAAGCTGGCAAGCTTGTGGAAAACCCCATTTGGAAGACAGGTTGTAAGTGCTTAATTCAGCCTGGTCAAAGCCATTGTGGTTCATGCAAGAGGAGAGGACTGGCTGTCTAATGTTTCACTTGAAATAGGAGAAACCAAAAGGCACTATGTGGTGACCTGAAAGAAAGAGGTTATCATCTGGAGAACCCTGAGGGGGCAAGTTTCTTCAGCAGGACACTGAAGTGATTGATGGAACTAAATCAGTTGTGGGTGTCTTGGAACAACTAATCTCTCTCTGAAAACCGACAAGGACCTTCCTGGGCAGTAACCATTTACCTTTCAAGCACCAAAGCCTGGTGAACTATATAAATGTTAAATTCTGTGCACAGTATAAGAATTACCTGCAACCAATGAACTTGGAGGAATGAGAAGTGAGATTGGACTGTGAAATAAAGAAATTTTCTGAACTTACACACACACATTACATACACGTGTGCTTAGAATTAGAAGGGGGTTAAGTTAGTTAAGTCAACAGTGATAAGTTAAAGTGTGATTCTGTTTTCATGTTTAAAGATAATTAAAACCAACTTTTGTTTAAGTAACCATTTGTCTTGGTGAATATTTATTGCTGCTGAGTTTTGGGGTCCTCTGGGCTTGTAACAAGCCAAGGAATGGCTTTGGCCAAAAACTGAAATGACAGTGGGAAATACTCTGTCCATCCTGGAATGTTGAATACAGCTATGAGAGGATTGTTCAATTAGTTCTCTGCCACTGAAGTCTCTTCCTGTCTTTTGCATTTACAATTGAATATCACTGACTGCAAAAATCCTGATGATTTATTTTATAAATGTCAACAATGAAATATTTACACGAGATTGAGAAATTGATGTAATCTTGATATAACAATATACACTAGGAAATCTTTCCCATTCTCTGGTGAGAGCTAAATCCTGTTTACATGCATAACTGACTTGGGAGCCAATGCACCAACAATGCACCAACAATGCAATGAGATAAGACAGCCATCTCAGCTGACATCAGCTGGCAAATTACCAGTTCACCCTTCCTGACCACAACATACTTCAAACATATCTCACAATTCCGCTGCAGTGTTTTATGGTCTATATAATCAAACAGAATCTCTTCAATAGGATAATTAATTTAATTTTGATGATGCAGTGTGCTCAAAGGCCTTTCCGGCCCATGAAACACGTGCAGCCCAATTTACCTACAAACACTGTACATTTTGGAGGGAGGGAGGAAACGTTCAAATTCCTTACAGACCGTGCCGGATTCGAACCCGGGTCACTGGCACTGTAATAGCATTTCTAACCACTACGCCAACTGTGGCGCCCATCTCTGTCACAGAGAAATTTTACCATCAACAACATTCTTGAGTTTTACAGGAGAACATGAATGCTCTTAAGCTCTTAAACTTCCCGCCACCAACATTCTCCTGGTGAACTAAACCAAAACAATGCCCTGCATAAACAAATAAATCCAACGTGTCCTGCTTACTAAAAGCTTCTGAGGTCAAAATTCAGAGATGCAAAACTTCTGTTTCATGACAGCAAAGTGACATTTAGCTCTTTGTGTATGCAGTGACCCCAAGGGGCCAACCAAGCTTTCATGCAATTGTTCTGTTTCTCAGAGCACACAGTCTGTTTTCAGCTTGCTAGGAAGTTTGTACGTACTTCTTAGACAATTTCAGCACCATGCAAACCAATTCATTTTTAATGCACCATTTTCTGTGTGCTTTTCTACACGGTGAACGTCAGTGCAATCCGCAACTCCTGTTGCAAGTGCTGCAGGTTGCTGCAACTCAGGTCAGTAGATAACGTCAAGCAACAATCTACCTCATGTCCATTTCACGTAAAATGACAGACATCAGCCGCTAACAAATGAATGACTGTAGTAAAGTGGATTAATAAAGGCAAATATGGCACAAACAAAAAAATAACTGTTCCTGGTTCAATGCCGCATAAAGTGTGCTCCAGTCTATTTTGGCATCTGTTTCATCAAACACCCACCGATGTTACAGAGAAAAATGCAAAGTGAATTAAAGAGGCAGGGTTTCGTAGCACAGCTGAATGAAGGGAGGCACTGTTACAACGCCAGCGACTGGGATTTGAATACGTAAGGAGTTTGTACATTCTCCCCATGAATGTGTGGGTTTCTGTTTTGTTGAGAAAATGTCAGGTTCAGTGGGTTCAAAAAGAGAAGAGTCTGGACACAAGGGTTTGCAATCTAACTTAATTTTATTAACACAACAATGAATAAAAGAGACAATTGTGGGAACCGATCTTAACAGGAAACAAACAGGGAAGAATGTTAGACAGTGCACAAGTATTGATTTTCAACAGGCGATGCAGTCATTCACACCCTATAAGCAGGGTTTATACACATCTTCTCAGACTCCTGAACAAGGGGAGGTGAATCTGGTATCTCTGGACCCGCAGGGGTTTTTGCACACCCTCAGACCCCTGGTAAGTTGAGAGTGGCAGCTCTACTACTAGTATTGATCTCTAGTAGTTTGAGCTAGAGCAATACCATGGCTCAGCTTCAGTGCCGTACCGTGTGGGGTGTGTTTTTTGTGCCTTAAAGGAGTATATATTTTATGCAAATTATGCAGAATTTTTGGATATGCCAGCCACTGCCAGTCCTCTGTCATACATCTCCATGTACTTCCCAGTCAATCCAGGCCAACTTTCCCCAAACCATTGTGTTTTCCTTTAAAACCATTTAATTCCATCAAGCGACTTGACATGGAGTGGAGTCTGGGTGCAGCACCACAGGGCAGAGAGTGAGTGTCCTCTGTACTGGTGCTAAATGCAAGGCTCTAGCCAATAAGGATGCTGAGTGATTTGAACCAGCCAATGACAAGGTGCACACTGACCAGTGGTCTGAGCCCAATTCTACCTGCAGTTTGTGACTGTAAGGGTATGGATTGTATATACTAATTGGCCGGTAAAGGCTCGGGCTGGTCCACCCCCTAATGACACTCTCACCTGGACTCCTCCCCATGGACCCAGGCCATAAAGGTTGGGCCACCTCTCCCTTCCCTGCACTTCCCCAGCTTGGATCTGGGCCAGCTCAAGTCTTGTGCACAATAAAGCATATCGTTCCCCTCAGCCTTTGTCTTTGTGACTACTGGGGCAACTGGTAGTGCCCAACAAAAAATGTGTCTATAATTTTGTAACTTTAAGTGGAGCAAAAGAGTACACTATGTACCAACAAGTGGTGTGATTTCCAAATGAGTTTCAGACGGGGAGGTCACGTGATCACCAGCAATAGGCAGAGGGCCTCCCCCACACACAATTTTCTCCAGATGCTCTGGTTTTCTCTCACCTTTCAAATCATGTAGGTCAATTGGCTGTAATTGACTGGCACAGGCTCGTGGGCCGAAAAGGCCTGTTACCGTGCTGTATGTGTACATTTTAAAAATTAAAAAAAATAATTTAAGCCAGACCAGCCTACCATGGGGAACCTTGTCAAAGGCCTTGCTAAAGCACATGTAGACAGTATCTACTGTCCTGGACTCATCAATCCTCTTATCAATCACTTTTACAAAAAAAACTCAGTCAAATTCTTGAGGCATGATTTGCCATGCACAAAGTTCAAGTTAAAATTTGTTATCTAATTGTATAAGTACAACCTGATGAAACAGCGTTCTTCGGTCCTCAGTGGAAAAACATACATCCAGACATAACACACATATAGACAAATGATACATATATAAAAATAAATATATATTGTAAAACGAATAGTTGAATCTCGGAGGGATTGTATGAGCTGATCATAAATCATTCAGCCGTCTCACTGCCCATGGGAAGAAGCTGTGTCTCACCCTGGTGGTTCTGGCTCTGATACTCCTGTATCTCTTTTCCGACAGGAGTAGCTGGAAGATGCAGCATGCAGGCTGACAGGAGTCCTCAACGATTTTGGAAGCCCTCTTCAGGCAACGGTCTTGGTAGAACACGTCGATGGGTGGGGGGGAGGGGGAGACCCCAGTGATCCTCTCTGCTACTCTTAAGGTCCTGTAGATTGATCTATCTCTCGTCAATCCTAGCATTTCCAATTGCATGCAGATCCTTAATTGTTGCTACATCTTCATGTTGTCTCTCAGTGACGTGCACGAAGGTACACAAGGTTTTTAAACGTAAATATTACCTCATCTTTCACTGATTTTTTAAAATCTTGTGCCCTGTGAATAATTAAAGTTTTCAAATTATTTTTCTTCAGTTATGTTCTTACCCACTCACTCAGCTGGACCATCTCCCTGTGAAGCCTCCTTATATCTGTCAGTTCCACATTCGCAAAGACCCTTGGTTCTAATTTCTGTCTTATATCATGAAGGTGGATGCAAAAAAAATTGTTTAATTGCTCTCTGTCATTTCCTCATTCAATGTTGTAAATTTTTATCTCTCTCTGTTTCTCTATCTCTGCCTCTGTTTCTTTGTCTCTATCCCTCTCTCCTACCCCCACCACCCCATCCTTAACTTGCCTTTGCTTTTCCTTTATATACCTTAGAAGCTTTCATTCTGGGTTTTTTTGCCAATTTTTCTCTCATATTTATCTTGGCTTTCCAAATCAATTTCTTGCACTTCCTTTCCTGAATTATAAAATCCTCAGGGCCACTACAATTCCTGTGGGAAAAAAAAAACAGGAAGAAGGAGGAATTGGGTAACATCAGGAGGAGGAAAACAATGTACAACATTTTGGGTCAGACCCCCTCATCAAGACTCATTTATTCTTAGGACCTTTGTAATACTCTTCCTTTAATTTCTTCTATCAGCCAAGCATGGACAAGTATTTGCTTGTGGGTTTTTTTTGTGCCTTATATATTTTTTATGTAAATTATGCACAATTTTTTTGATATGCCAGTCCTCTGTCATACATCTCCATGTAATTCCCAGTCAATCCAGGCCAACTTTCCCTGTACCATTGTGGTTTCCTTTAACACCATCTAATACCATCATTTCGGATGGATTTTTTTTTCCATCTATCTTTCGCTTCTCTCCTTAATATCTTCTCAGATTCCAGCAGAGGTAACCTTTGTGTTCTCACATCACTCATTCATGGCTTTTTCTCTTCCTTCAATCTCCCCCCACCTGGATCCATCTACTTTTTCTCTTCTTTTCTGTCTCCCTTTTTGTCTGCTACCTATCACTCACCTGGCTCTGTTTCCCAACCCCCCCTTCCCTCACCTGACTCTATCTACCCTTAATCCTGCATCCACCAACCACCTACTGGCTCCTTACTCACCATTCCGCCCCCCCCCCTCTGCTTTAAACCAGCTCTCCTCCCTCTCCATTATCTCTCTTGATGAAGAACCTCAGCACAAAATGTTGACAATTCCTTGCCCCTAGAGATACTGGTCGACCTGCTGAGTTCCCCTTTTTCTCTCAATTCCAGCAACTGTAGTCTCTTGTGATTCACTCTTTGGATTGAAATACATTACAGACAACACAGAATGAGTTCCTCAAGCCCACCTAGCCTGCACCAACCCTCAAGCATTATTAACAGCTTCCAGATATTACCTCTACCAGGATCAACTTAAAATGTCTCGGGTAAACTACCAAACCAAGTGCCTTTAGAATGTGGGAAGAAACCAGAGAGATTGATGGGGTCGCAATGAGAATGTGAAAACTTCACATTGAGAGCCCCAGAGGTCTGGACCAAACCCGGGACACTGAATGAGCAGCTCCACTAACTGTACCACTGTACTACCAGCTGATGTTATGGTCCGTCTGCCACTTTACAACTAAATTATCAATTAATCCTATCTCATTGCACCAACCAAGGTCTAACTTTCTGCTTCCTCAGTTCTTTTCTCAGTATAAAATTAAAAATTGCAGGAAACATTCAGCGGGTAAGATGCATATGTATGATATGAAGAGAAACAGAGTAATTTAGATTGTTTGTTTGGTGTACTGAAATACAGTGAGATGCTTTGCAATCGGGCAATCCAATTCGTACAGCTTGTACAATAATACCAAATAAATAGACAATAATAAGTGCAGGGAACAGTCTAACAATAATGAAATGTAGCCTCTCTACATCAGAGGCACTGGATGCAGGCTGGGACATTACTAGGGTGAGCATTTTCACTCTGTCTGCATCAGTGACAGGGATCTCCTAGGAGCTAACCATTTCAATTCTCCACCCCTCTTCCATGTTGACACATCTGTCCATGGCCTCATGTACTGTTAAACCAAGACCATCTGTAAATTGGAGGAACAACACTTAATTTTTCACCTTTCCACTCACCAACACGATGGCATTAACATCGACCTCTCTGGTTTCTGCTAGCCTACTTCCCATTTTCCCTTCCTTCTCCATCCCCCTCCCCTTATTTGTTGGTGTGTTCTCCGTCTCTTATCCATCTTTTACCTCCTGCCTGTGGGACTGTGCTTGTCTTCCTGTCCCTCCTTTTCCCCCCCCACCCCCCCCCCCACTGTTTAGTTCAGCTGTCTGTTTACCCTTTGCTCATACTTTGATGAAGGGCTCAACCCTGAAACTATATTTTATATTGTATATAGCTATGTTTTATAGGAGATAAATTGTGGCAGGTTTTTTTTAGTTTAGTTTAGTTCACATACCGATACAAACACTTCAAAACAGATCTCATTTAAAAATGCCAGACAGTTCAGGCTCTGGGTGCCTTTGCACAAACTTTGAAGAGTGCCTAAAGGACTTCACAAGTAGATGTTAAATGGAATAATGTGGAATAATGGATTATTATTTTGGAAAGCAATGGATGAACAAACTCGAAGATTAGGTCCGGAGCCGCAGTCTGTCTGAGTGCAGTTGGCTGTTCTAAGAGGGTCATGTGGTTTTCTCTGAGTGAGAGAGAATTCAGTTCTACAGCTCAGCAACAGCTGGGACTGGAACAGGACAAGCTGGAAAGCTTGTGGAAGATGGGTTGTGAGTTCTTCATTCAGCCTGGTCAAAGCCCTTGTGGTCCATACAAGAAGAGGATAATGTTTTGCTTGAAATGAAGGAAACAAAAGGAACTCTATGGTGACATGAAAGAAAGAGGATATCTGGAAAATCCTGATGGGAAAAGTTTCTTCAGCAAGAAACTGAAGAGGCTGATTGAAAGGGACCAGTTGTGGGCAACAAATCTCTCTCTGAAAACTGACAAGAACCTTCCTGAATGGTAACCATTTACCTTTCAACCATCAAAGCCTGGTGAAATTCGTAAATGTTAAATTCTGTGCAGAGTATAAGAATTGTCTGCAACCAGTGAACTTGGAGGAGTGAGAAGTGAGATTGGACTGAGAATTAAAGAACTTTTCTGAACTTACACACACATTACATACACGCGTGCTTAGAATTAGATGGGGTTAAGTAAGTTGAAGTTTGATTCTGTTTTCATGTTTAAAGATAATTAAAAGTAACTTTTGTTTAAGTAACCATTTGTCTTGGTGAATTTCTATTGCTGCTGGGTTTTGGGGTCCCCTGGGCTCATAACAACTTTAATCACAGATTTTGGTGTTTCACAGCAATCAAATTATGCAGGCTATGGTGAAAGTACAAATACATTGAGCAGAGAATAGAGAAAGGTATAGTTATAGTTACAGTGCATCATCTTTTCCCAGTGTGGGATCCATTCAGGAGTCTGATAACATGAATCTGGAGATTAGTGCTGTTAAGTACACTTTTTTTTAAACCAAAAATAGTCTTTATTCATGATAAATTATTTACAAACAGACATTCAAAGCCTCTTCCCATCCTTAGTTTTGTATCCATACATTCCCATCACTGCACATTCTAACGTTTAGTTCCATTTACTTCCCCCGCCCCCCCCCCTCCTTGTTGTTTGAGGAGTTTCCCCTGAGTGTCATCCCCTCAATGATGCCCGGTAACAGAAGGACTGTGCTCCTTCCCCACAGCATCCTTGAGTTGAGTTGGTTGCCTCAGTGCGAACCTCAGCACGTACGCCTGCAGCCTAGAATGTGCCAGTTGGCGGCATCCCTCATTAGCCCCTTTTCCACTAGCACCCTGTCCCAGGAATTAACCGGGAATTTACTGGGACGGGGTCCAATGGAAAAGGAACATTGTCCCAACACCGGCATCAAATGACATCATTTCTTGCTGGGGATTAACCACCTCTAACCCTACTCGTATCCCTGGCATTTGCTGACACAGGTGTACTGATAAAACCAGTGGAAAAGGGACAGCAGAAAGTCACCTGTTCCCAGTTGAAGGTAGAACACTCCAATCCCCAGGAATGAGTGTGTTCAGTCGAAAAGTAATTAGTGTCCTAGTTAAGGGGGGGCCCAGTGGAAATGGCACAAAGGGCTTCCTATCCCAGGGCAATTAACTGGAAAAGGGGACTTCTGACATCTGGGTGTGCTGGAAGACCCACAAGTTCTGGACAAGACCGATGAATGTCATTCACCGACTTGTGGGTCTTCCAGCACGTCTGACTCTGTGTGTGTCCCTGGGCGTTCTCAAGCACACCTGTCTTCTCTGTCACACAGAAGAGAAGGGAGTGGATTGAATCCTTCAATATTTTAGTTGTTGGCTCAAGCCAGTGAGAGTTTTAGACCAATTGGATGGAGAGTGAAAGTTAATTCTGACCTGCTGACTCTTGCCAGCATTTTCTATTTTTATTCTGCAGTTTAAGAATCCTGAACGTGTTGATCCGGATTAAAGTTTGCCTGAAACAAGCTTTAAGACCCTTAGTCAGGAAGCTCCTCCCAAGTCCCACACTCCGAGGGAGGCAGCAAGTTGGAGGAGGAGGGGGGTTAAAAACTATTCTGCAGGTTTAAGCCTGTAGAGCCCACAGCCTGGGGGTGGGGGAGACGTACGTGTGGTGCGCGCTCTCGCGAGGGCGCGCCCCGGACCGCTCTGTCCCTCAGGCTCAGTCGGTCGGTGGAGTCGTCGGAGCTGGCCATGCACCTCCTCGGGCGCCGCAGTCCCCCTCGCCTCCCGCTGCTCCTCTCGCTGCTTGTGGCCAGCTGCTCGGCCGGGGGGCAGCCGCGTCTCTCTCACGGTGAGTTCCCAGCACGGAGTGGACCCCCAGGTCCAGGTCGGAGTTGCACCGGAGGGGGGTCTCCCCCTCTTTTAACGTGGGCAAGTTGTTGTCGGATAAAACTGAAGGGGGGTAAGGGGGGGGAGGGAAGGGGGGAGAGAAGGGGGGAGAGAAGGGGGGAGAGAAGGGGGGAGAGAAGGGGGGAGAGAAGGGGGGAGAGAAGGGGGGAGAGAAGGGGGGAGAGAAGGGGGGAAAGGGGGGGAGAGAAAGGGGGGAGAGAAAGGGGGGAGAAAGGGGGGGCGAGCTCAATCCAGCTTTGGCATCGAAGTTTCACTGAAGTTTGCTGGGTGACTCGAGAGGCCACTCGGGCCGACATGGTCCGGCTCGACCGTGGTAGAAGCGGAGGTTTCCCGGAGTCTGACACCTCCCCCGAAGCAACAGGTTTATCTCATGCGGTCGGAAGCAGAGTTTCGGGTGAATTCCCGTCTCGTCCCCCCACCCCACCCCCCCGTCCCCGTTAATTGCCCCCCCCCTCCCCATAAAGCGTCTCCTTCAGGCCCCTGGCAGATACATTCCCGCAAACCGCCTGGGACCGTCCTGCGAGCGAAGGGGCACGTAATTCTCCGGCGAGAGACTTCGTTCCCAACGCTCTCCCTTGCTGGTCTCTGCTCGCGTTTCCCACGACCCCCGTGAATGAAGGGAAGCCCCTTGCACCAGGGTCCTAATGACTTGGTTGTCCCATCCTTAAACTTGGAAGATTCCTCCTTTAGGTCACTTTTTTTTAAAAAAAAGCAATGTTTCAGAATATTTTTCAAGTGAAACTGTTCGGCTGCTCAAATAGACAGGTTGTTTGCCCGGCCAACAAATTATAGCATTCTTCCCACATTTTTATCCCCTTTTCTACTGAACGAGTCTTTTATTGTTGGAGTGAAAAGTCCTGTTTTGTTTAAAAAAAAATACTAGTTGCTTTTGAATCCCACTTATTTATGCACTTGGGAGGCAAGATTCAAATAACAGAAGAGACTTTACTAACTGATGCCATATCAGAAAACTGTTCACACTCATAGACGCGCGCCCCACAGTGGTGCCCTACTGTACGAGTGGTGTCCACTCATGTACACGCGCCCCACAGTGGTGCCCTACTGTACGAGTGGTGTCCACTCATGTACACGCGCCCCACAGTGGTGCCCTACTGTACGAGTGGTGTCCACTCATGTACACGCGCCCCACAGTGGTGCCCTACTGTACGAGTGGTGTCCACTCATGTACACGCGCCCCACAGTGGTGCCCTACTGTACGAGTGGTGTCCACTCATGTACACGCGCCCCACAGTGGTGCCCTACTGTACGAGTGGTGTCCACTCATGTACACGCGCCCCACAGTGGTGCCCTACTGTACGAGTGGTGTCCACTCATGTACACGCGCCCCACAGTGGTGCCCTACTGTACGAGTGGTGTCCACTCATGTACACGCGCCCCACAGTGGTGCCCTACTGTACGAGTGGTGTCCACTCATGTACACGCGCCCCACAGTGGTGCCCTACTGTACGAGTGGTGTCCACTCATGTACACGCGCCCCACAGTGGTGCCCTACTGTACGAGTGGTGTCCACTCATGTACACGCGCCCCACAGTGGTGCCCTACTGTACGAGTGGTGTCCACTCATGTACACGCGCCCCACAGTGGTGCCCTACTGTACGAGTGGTGTCCACTCATGTACACGCGCCCCACAGTGGTGCCCTACTGTACGAGTGGTGTCCACTCATGTACACGCGCCCCACAGTGGTGCCCTACTGTACGAGTGGTGTCCACTCATGTACACGCGCCCCACAGTGGTGCCCTACTGTACGAGTGGTGTCCACTCATGTACATGTGCTCCACAGTGGTACACTACTGTAACTGCAGTGAGAAGGGTGTGTTCTTGCAAGGTTATAAAATAATTCACTTTATCCTGTCTCTATAACGGCTCCTTTTGTTTTTGAGTCCTTTGAAACGATGATTGTTTTGAACTGTAATTTCACTGCGTTGTAATAAAGCTTCAGGGTGCAAATATGTACAAGCGGATGGGGCCAAAAATAGTGGGGGGGGGGGGGGTCAAATTTTGCTCGATATTGGCCTTTACACGAGTCTATCTGGTAAGTTTTGGGTAAACGCTTATCAGGCTGGAGAAGGTGAGGTGCTTAAGTATATGAAGTGCAGATTGGTGTTGGCTGCAAAATGGTGGTGAGGGATGTGGACAGCTCTGATTTTTGGGGGGGGAATGTAAAGACAAACTCAGAGGGTGCCTGTTGGATGAATGAAAACCAGCAAATGGTGACTAATGCTGTCAAATTTGCCATTTAGAAAATGTGTAGATGGTGCAGTTTCTGTCCTTAATTCAGTCATTCAAGAGGACAGCTTCTTTCTGGAGCATAAAATCTGGAAACAATCAGTACATGTGGAACGAGAAGCAGAGTTAATATCTTCATTTAAAGACCTTTCACCAGAGTTCATTTTCGATATGAAACACGGGCTCCGTGTTTCTGTTCCTCAGATGCTCGCGGAGTATTTCTAGTATTTTCAGAATTCTAGCACGTAGTTATTGATCTTCATGCTAATAATTTATAATGTGGATGATCGCTTGATGTAAAACCTCATGCACATTTACCCATTTCACAGCCAATGTTCAAGCGAATCAGGAAAAGGGCAAACCAAAAATGCTGAGCGTAATCAACAGGTTAAGTAGCATCTGTGAAACAGTCAACGTGAAACATCAGTTGCAGATGAAGGAGGAACGAGGGAATCAAAAGAAATCACTGTTAAAGAGTGAAATTAGAGGTGCATCTAAAATAATCATTATGGACTTGGCATTCCAATTAAGAGCTTTGGCTTGAAGAAAGTATTTGTGGTGTGTATAATGATGGTTTTCCAGATCAGTGTAGACACGCAGGAGCCTGCAGATGCTGGAATCTGAAGCCAAATGCCATCAGAGGTCAGCAGGGGTGGGGGGGAAGGATGGTCGTTGTTCCAGATCAGTGTGTTGAATGACTAACT
The DNA here is from genome assembly GCF_036971445.1 of Narcine bancroftii. Lineage (NCBI taxonomy): Eukaryota > Metazoa > Chordata > Chondrichthyes > Torpediniformes > Narcinidae > Narcine > Narcine bancroftii. Next base: position 114,078,038 of record NC_091477.1, on the reverse strand, counting down.
TGGTGTTCTGAAAACAGTCAGGGGTCATTTGGTCATCCGGTTAAGAGTTCTCCAAAGGACAGTGAAAGAAATTTATATTGAAATTGGAAATGAGCTAACTTGATCTGAATTCAAGCTTTATCAATGCTGATACCGATAATGATCCTTGAGGACTAAATTATATTGAGCAAATGACCAATAAAATTGAACAACTCTGTGTCACATGTAGTAAAAATACCAAAATGCTGGAAGAACTCGACAGGTCTTGCATTGTCCATAGGAGGTAAAGATGTGTAAACGTTTTGAGCTTTGGTTTAAAAAAAAATATATCTCATGTATATTTAGATATATTTGTACATAATATATATTTATATCTCTCTCTCTCCTGTCTTAATATATATACAAATACACATTTTACCTCCTATGGACGCTGCAAGACCTGCTAAGTTTCTCTAGCATTTTTGTGGCTATCTGCAGATTTCTGTGTTTCACATGTCTGCTGTATGAAGGAAAATAGGGCAAATGTCCCAGGAGCCGTGGAGGATATCTGTGGGAAGCGAATGAACTTTAAAATGGGGATAGTAGGTGCACGCTACATCTTCAAATTCCACAGATTCTAAGTGGGTTCCCACAAGATGGGAAGTAGCAAAGGTACTGTATGCCACACCTACATGCCTACTGTTAAGAAATAAGGGAAAATGAAAGGAGGGTGCTTCTGACTAGTTTATCCCACATCAAATATAAGGAATCTGTTATTAAGTAAATGATACAAGATGTCCAATAACCACAGATGCTATAATTTTCAAAGTTCAGATTTTTTATCAGATTGACAACCCTGAGATTCTTTTTTTTCCTGCAGGCCAGGCAAAAATTCTCTTGTCGTTAATGCAAAACACTGTATGCAAGAAGAGTGCATACAGTTCTACAAAGAGAAAAATGTAAATAGGTGCAACACAGAAAATATTCAATAAGAAATAATGTGCAAAGTCAGACTCTCTGATTGAGTTTGTTGTTGAGGAGACTAATGTAGGAGGAGTAGCAACTTTTCCTGAACCTGGTAGTACGAGTCTTGTAGCACCTAGACCTCTTTTCTGATTTGGAGGAACAACTTCTTCCCATGGTTTAGGGGAGACCGCAGAGTGATAGGTGCCTGGATTGCATTGCTGGGGGTGGTGGTGGAGGCTGGTACAATAGGGACATTCAAAAGTCATAGATAGGCACATGTAAGAAAAATAGAGGGTTATGGGTGTGAGTTAGGGAAAAATTGTATAGGCCTGGAAGTCAGCCTGAAGAAAACTGAGGTCCTCCATCAGCCAGCTCCCCACCATGACTACCAGCCCCCCCACATCTCCATCGGGCACACAAAACTCAAAACGGTCAACCAGTTTACCTATCTCGGCTGCACCATTTCATCAGATGCAAGGATCGACAATGAGATAGACAACAGACTCGCCAAGGCAAATAGCGCATTTGGAAGACTACACAAAAGAGTCTGGAAAAACAACCAACTGAAAAACCTCACAAAGATAAGCGTATACAGAGCCGTTGTCATACCCACACTCCTGTTCGGCTCCGAATCATGGGTCCTCTACCGGCACCACCTACGGCTCCTAGAACGCTTCCACCAGCGTTGTCTCCGCTCCATCCTCAACATCCATTGGAGCGCTTACACCCCCAACGTCGAAGTACTCGAGATGGCAGAGGTCGACAGCATCGAGTCCACGCTGCTGTCCAGAATGGAGGACCATCGCCTTCCCAAGATCGTGTTATATGGCGAGCTCTCCACTGGCCACCGTGACAGAGGTGCACCAAAGAAAAGGTACAAGGACTGCCTAAAGAAATCTCTTGGTGCCTGCCACATTGACCACCGCCAGTGGGCTGATAACGCCTCAAACCGTGCATCTTGGCGCCTCACAGTTTGGCGGGCAGCAACCTCCTTTGAAGAAGACCGCAGAGCCCACCTCACTGACAAAAGGCAAAGGAGGAAAAACCCAACACCCAACCCCAACCAACCAATTTTCCCTTGCAACCGCTGCAATCGTGTCTGCCTGTCCCGCATCGGACTTGTCAGCCACAAACGAGCCTGCAGCTGACGTGGACTTTTTACTCCCTCCATAAATCTTCGTCCGCGAAGCCAAGCCAAAGAGAGTATAGTAGCTTGGCAGAAAATTGAGGCTGAAAGGCCTGAACTGTGCTGTAATGTTCTTTGTTCAATCTCATTGAAATGTACAATTCTGTGGAGATTGATAGGGTTGATGTGGAGTTTTTGATCATCATGGCCAAATTGTATTTTCAGCATATGCTTTTACTCCACTGTCTGCTGAGGTTTATAACTCAGTTTCTTGGGTCTCTAATCTGTCAGACATTCCTCCCATAGTTCTCCTTTCTCTTCAACTTGAAAGTTGTTTAATTTCTAACTTTTCCCATTTGTAATCTCTTCCATCAGACTGAAACATTCACTGTTTCTCTCCCAACAGTCGCTGCCGATCGGCTGCAGATTTCCATCTTCTGTTTTTATTTAACCATCTCCACGGTGAAGTGATGTTTCTTTATGAAAATATCAAATGTTGTTTGTAAAAGTATTCCTATTCATTTTCTGCAGTCCAAATCTGGACTAATTTAGGCCTCTATTTTTGCACTCCTGGGGTGAAAATGTGAGTTCAGCCAGATGTGCAAGATCAGGGTAAGGGTAAGTGTTTTAGGTCAGTAAGGTGACATCAGTGTCAAGGCATGAAGGCAGGAAACAAATATTTGTGCATTGCAAGCAGGAGCAGGTTCCAATCTATTTTCTTTAAAGATGCATTTAGTCACTGCAAAAAATATCCTCAAAAGTAGCACACAAGTATTTGCTGGATTTATGCAGATTTTTTTTTCAATAGGAACATTTGTGAATACTGAAAATTATTTTCCTGGCAAACATAACTTTGTGTGAAGTTTTGTTTCAATAATGAATCCCAGTACCTAAACAGGCACTCTGAAAGCAGTGAGGTGTAGGCATGTTCTGGTTTTTTTCAATCAGATGTAAAGAATTAATGGGTGGCGGCACACATACTCGTGGCGAACCAGCCCCGCTTGTACCGCCTCGTGGCGGGGCAGCCGTCGGAGGACCTCCTTGCTTCGTGGCTTTAGCCCAGTGCGCGCCTCAGGCAGATGCTACGACGTCACCGCCCACGCGGGGGCGGAGCTCACGCTGCCCTTAAAGGGGCGCGCGCGGGATTTGAAATAAACGGTCGTTGAGAACCTCCAACGTGGTGGACGTGAGTCTCTTTCATCATAGGTTCCGCTGCAAGTGCACGTTTCTTAAGGTATGATTTGATTATTAGCTGAGAGATGGGGTTAGAGTTGGGGATGGGTTGTTTTTCATTTGACTGTGGCAAGCAAGAGGAATTTTCTTAAATCATGGGACAGCACAGTTAGTGTAGCGGTTAGCACTGCGAAACGGGCCCAGGGTTCGAATCCTGCACTGTCTGTAATAAGTTTGTACATTCTCCCCGTGTCTGTGTGGGTTTTCCCCAGGGGCTCTGCTTTCCACCCACCCTTCAAAACGTACTGGGGGTTGAGGGTCATTTGGTGTAATTGGGCAGCACGCACTTGTAGGCCGGAAGGGTCTGTTGTCATGCCGTATGCCTAAATTTTAAAAAAATTAAATTTTAAAAATCTTGAACTTCTCATACAGTATTTATGAAAACTTTGAGCTCAAATATGCTACCTACATGCAAAATATTATTTGAGAGTTTGGGGTATCTCTTTTGACCTGGCAGTTGGCTTTGACTGGAGGATGGAGAAAAGTTGGAGATCTTTACTGCACCTATATCATGTAACAGAGTAACATGCCGTCGGCTGAGTTGTCGGTGTGGTAAAGTGACGACACTATAAAATGAATACCTGGATTCATCAATTCCAACTGTGAGAAAGTAAGCGCAATGATTATAATTACAACCATTCCCTTTCTGACAATTAGGAGATTGTCTTCTGTGAATGCAATATCAGATTGCAACCCTTGTGAGAATAGATTCTTTAATTGAGGAGTGGAAACAAAAAAGCATCAGTTTTACAAAGATCCAAAACCACTCACTACTTGATAGCATGTTGATGCACTCTTAATGAGTTATTAATGACACAGTAAAAACACAACACTGGAGAAACTCAGCAGGTCAAGCAGTGTCCTTTATATAGCACAGGTAAAAACACATAACTGGTGCTTTGGGCTTGAGCCCCTCATCAAGATGTGGGAAAATGTCGGCAGGCGTCCGAACAAAAGAGGAGGTTATGGTCGCAAAGGTAGGAGGTGATCCTTTTTCTTTTCTTTTGTTTTAATTATTATTAATGACACCGTTCCTTCAGATGAAATGAAAAGAACATTCTTGCACTTGTAAAGGATCTGACCATTCACAGGACATCTTGAAACATGCAATTGCCGCAGAAGAAAATCCCAGGCCAATTAAGGAAAACTAGTCCTCCCCGAGCCACTTGTAATCAGGAGATCGCATTGATGTTTAACAGAGATTTATTCCATGTGCAAGATGATCTCTGCTTCATTGTTCTGTGATGTGAAGATGTGGTAATGAAGATGTTTGAATGTAAACATTGTTTAGAACAGAGAAATTTAATTTCATGTTAATGTCTCTTGATTATTTGAGCTGTGACTGGGTCAAGTGATTGATTTGTATATTTGGAGTTGCTGATTAGTTTTAATAGCGTTAAAGCACGGTGACAGGCCCTTCTGGCCCCCAAGCCCATGCTGCTCAAATGCACCAATGAACCTGTAAATCCCATTTGCAGATCTTTGTCAGTTTTACCCATGCAGCCTTAAAAATTAATCCCGATTATATACTTCCTGCCTTTTTACAACTTCAATAATCATTAAAGCTTGCAAACACAGATTTAAAAGAAACATTTGTTGTGCTTTTGACATTGTGTATAATTCCAGCATCTCTGCTCTTCCAACGTGGGACAGAGATGGAGTTCTACACCGGCTTTTGTTATATAGCTTTCCTTCACTGCAAACTGTTCAGGTACTTGGAACTAATTAAAGAACTTCAGAAGTGCTTTGTTTGTCAACATCTTTGTGGGTAGAATTTCAGTTTGCAGAAAATAAGATGAGGGCAGGGTTTTGCTTCATCCTAATTTCCACCTTAATTTTTAACACTACATTTGGAGCCATTTCTTTTACCAAGCAACAAATAAAATGTATAGCAGGGATGGCCAACCTCTGTGGCACATTGGATGATTAGGAGGTGCATTGCACCCTAGTGATAATAATAATAATGTAAGCTTCCTCATGGCCAGCTCTCTCCCCACAGCCCCGTGTTGTCCCTCACACTGATCCGACTGCCCCGCTCTCTGCCCACAGCCCTATGTTCAGTCTCCACGCTGATCCCATTGCCCCACTCTCTGCCCACAGCCCCGTGTTCATCCCCACACTGATCCCATTGCCCCGTGCTCTCCGCATAGCCCCATGTTGGACCCCACACTGATCCCTACTTACAAATAAAAAGTTTACAGGTACACGACAGTATCTCCTATAGCTTTGCTTAGTATACAATATGGAGTTTTCACAATGTCCACGTCATATAATACCCAGTTCCACAAAACATACCGTGGGCGTAAGACATACCTGTAATTTAACTCCAAACATTAAATGCTTGGTGAAATCAAAACAGACTCAAAAGTATCATCAAGTAATGTTTATCTTGTTTTATATTCATGTAAAAATGCTAAATATATCTATTAAGATTTTTACAAGAACTAAATGGTGCATCTAAACTCGTGAGTGAAAAAATTGACGTACGGAATGTAAAACATTGGCCACCCCCATTGTATAGAATGGGTTGAGACATGGTTAAATGTTATTTTGAACTGTTCACTTGTTTCCTCTCGCTATGTGAAGAACTGTGTGCTTATTTTATGTGACTGATTCTGGGTAACTTTAATTAATTAACATCTTATAATATGGTAGTGCAGACTTTTTTTTTAAAAAAGTAACAGTGAGTTGTGCGCTTAGACATACTGGCTAAATGAAACAGGAATAATTTGTAATTTGAGCTGTTTTGCTTGTGGAATATGAAGTTTATTTTACTTGTACGCTGGCCATTATTTAAGTGACTTGGCAGGAGATGCTTGTCGAGCTGTCAGAGATTATAAATGACAGGCACTGGTGCCACTAAGGGGGTGGGGACATCAAAATGACTGTCTATAAAAAAAATTGGGCAATGTTTCAACTGAAATTTATTATTTTTTATGAAGATATCCCTGTACAACAACAAAAACATTTTTCGTAAGCCCAGTTTACATGTAGCAATATACCTACAAGACTAAAACTCTATGCTAATTTACTTTTTTTAAACCTTCTAATACGCTCCGGTCTGAGCTGTTGTTATGTCCTAATTACAATGATGTTTTGAATCATGTGGTTTCGTCTGCTCGCGCTACAAACATTCGCTGTTGTTTTCAATGCTGCTGGTATTTTTATAGTCACTGCTTTTTCAAAATTTCTGGTGTTTTAGATACAATATTGTGGTAATTAGTATCTATACTGTTACGTCGCTGACTAACAGACATAGAAATTCACCAAGATATTTATCATTTTTTTTCTTTTAAAACAATATATTTTATTATAACTACTAATTATATACATCTACTTAAATTAACCCCAACTCTGTGTGTGTATGTGTGTGTGATACCCAAACCATTATAACTTAGCCACAATTCTGGAAAGTCCTTTTAAAAGTTCCGGTCTTAGAAATCCTGTATTAAAACTCAGACTTTTAAATTGATGTCCAGAAGTAATCACTAAGGAGGTGGAAGAGACTGAGTGAATTGACTCACGAATCCTTGTTGAGTTTCTTGCTAAGAAATATCCTTCGGACAAACGGTTTTCACAATTCCCCTTTTCTTTGTATAGGGGAAACAAAACATGTGACTTCCAAGATACTTCCAAAAGCCAGGTATGGGGTCAGTCAAAATAACCATTACAGTGGTCACAATCTGATGCAGCAATTCTCTGGCTTCCTTTTCCCAGATATGGGTCAATCAAAGGGACCTTTCCTTTGGTCACGGTAGGGTTCAGTAATTCCCCTGACCTGAAGAATCAGCCGAATTGTCCATTTCCATTGAATTCAAACTTCCAAGTCAATTTTTCCAAATAAACTCTTGCAATTTTACCTTTCCATTTTCCTTCTCCATAAGAACGTTCTAACACTCATATTCAAGTCCTTAAAAAATCCTTTGAGGAATTGAGATGGGGATCGACTGGGGTAAAAAAAAAAATGTTGTTGATACAGTTGTGTCTCTGGTGACCCACAGCATGCTGAAGTGGGACAATGTGGCAAAGGTAATGAACTTCAACATCAGAGAGTGGTGCTTTAGTCCGAAATGGTCGCAATCTTCGAGTTCTGGTGCATAATCATTACTTGCCACCTTGAGCATAAGTGTCATCTTGAGCCTTGCGATTCTGAGTTACAATAATTTTATCTCCTTCCTTTAAAATCTATTGTGTTCACCATAATTTAGAACTCAAATTTTCTTTTATTGGACACACTTCAACATCAAGGAATAATGGTACCAACTCTGTTTGGAACAAGTATTTTATTTGCCTTGTATTTGAAAAATAAATTTTCATTATTGTCGAACAGGAAATAATATGCCACAATTTAAACAGCTGAATATACATAATAAAGAGGAACTTGGATAAGTTTTGTCAGGACTCTGAGACCCTTCTGTGGAAGTAGAAGCTTGGAGTTGTATCCTTTACTTGTGTGAGTGTGCACCCACACACCCCACGTGCCAGGGTGAAGCTGTGGAACCTTGCTGCACGTTTTATTGACTGTGGAACAGAGAAGGAGGAGTATCCTTTTAAATGCTGAGGAGAAGAAAGAAAATCCAGATTCACTCTATTCCAACTACCTGTTTCCACTTTTCCCTTTATTATGAACTCTTGTCACAGTGAAGGGGGTCAGAGAAATGTTTTGAGGACTATGTAAAGCTTCCTAGAAGAAATAACAGATTCAGTTCAACTCATGGGACCAGTGGAATCGGAGAAGGATCTTCTGGGTAGATGATGAGCCACTGAGTCTTCCTGTCGGGAACAAGCTTAAACAGCAAGAGGAACCAATTATTCATTTTTTTGGGGGGTGGGGGTATTTGGATGTTGCTGATGAGGCCACTATTTATAGTCCATATTTGAGAATGTGGTGGTCTATCAGGTGGAATTGGCCCCACAATGCTGTTGTGTAGTGCTCCAGGCTTTACAGCAACCATGATGAAGGGTGATGTGCTTCCAGGTCAAACTGGTACACGGTTCGAGAAGGAATCTACAAATGGAGGGGCTCCCATTTGTTTGCTTCCCTTGACCATAGTGGAATAAGCTGCCAGATTGGGACTTCTTATCGTTGCTGGAGTTGTAGGCAGTAGCAACTACCTGCTCTTAAATTCAACCCCTCTACCAGTGATGGATCACATCCCGTTCACCTTCTTGATGATCTCCTGCATCTGCAAACTCACCTTTACCTCCAACAGCACCTTCAAGCTCTCTTCACATCGTGCTCAATTCAACCTGGTCACTGTCGCTGGATATGAATCCTGGAACTGGCTACCTAACAGCACTGTGAGACAATTTTCAGTAGAAGAGCCGCATTACTCAAGGAAGTGGTTCCGTGCCATTTGGTGCTTGCAACAAGGGGTGAATAATAAATATTGGGCTTGCTGGTGGTTCCCAGGTCATGAAGATAAATGATAAAATACTTCATTGGGGAAAAAACGTGTCCATTTATGATTACAAAGCCAAAGAAAACTTTTAGAGATGAGATCAGGTCAAACGATGTCCATCAAGTCACAGCTTGTCCAATCTGATTGCATGTTGGTGCTTTTTAACTCACTTGCAAGATTTCTTTTTGATCTTTCTTCATCTGGCCTACTGAGTTCTATAAGAAGCCAAATTGGCTCTCCTCATTCTCCTGAACTCTGAATTCTGATTTGCCTTCCCAAATAAATCTAAGTTGAGCAACTTTACACTTCATTTTCCTCCCACCTGCTCATTTAGTCCACTCATTTAATCCATGTACATCCCTGCAGCTTCCAAATTTTTGAAATTTTGAAATATAGCACAGTAACAGGCCTTTCTGGCCCCTGAGGCACCAATTAACCTACAAACTGGAATGTTTTTGGAGGGTGGAAGGAAACTGGGGCACCCGGAGGAAACCCACGCAGACACTGGGGAAAATGTAAAAGCTCCTTATGGACGGCGCCGAATTCTAACCTGAGTTGCTGGTGCCTGTAATAGCGTTGCGCTAATGACTATACTAGTTGCACCAACTCTAATGCTCTCCAATGACTTGTGAATTCCTCACTTAGCTGATAACTATATACTCAGCCATGTAGTTAGCTATTTCTTGCCCTTTTCCATGTCATTATACTAGAACGCTTCCACCAGCATTGTCTCCGCTCCATCCTCAACATCCATTGGAGCGCTTTCATCCCTAACGTTGAAGTACTCGAGATGGCAGAGGTCGACAGCATCGAGTCCACGCTGCTGAAGATCCAGCTGCGCTGGATGGGTCACGTCTCCAGAATGGAGGACCATCGCCTTCCCAAGATCGTGTTCTATGGCGAGCTCTCCACTGGCCACCGTGACAGAGGTGCACCAAAGAAGAGGTACAAGGACTGCCTAAAGAAATCTCTTGGTGCCTGCCCCATTGACCACCGCCAGTGGGCTGATCTCGCCTCAAACCGTGCATCTTGGCACCTCACAGTTCGGTGGGCAGCAACCTCCTTTGAAGAAGACCGCAGAGCCCACCTCACTGACAAAAGGCAAAGGAGGAAAAACCCAACACCCAACCCCAACCAACCAATTTTCCCCTGCAGCCGCTGCAACCGTGTCTACCTGTCCCGCATCGGACTTGTCAGCCACAAACGAGCCTGCAGCTGACGTGGACTTTTACCCCTCCATAAATCTTCGTCCGCGAAGCGAAGCCAAAGATATTTCGAGAGAATCTGAGGCAGCAAACACCTTCAAGATGTATCATTGTCACTTCCTGTCACTCAAAGGAGTAATCTATCTCTAATTTTTTACACGTCTGATAGGCTCTATCAATAATCAGGGTCCTAAGGCTGCAGGAAACAATAGGTTTTAATGCACACAGGACTGACTGGCCTGGATCTAGTTAAAGGACTGCCAGAAAGGGGGAGATAACATGACCTTTAGGGCCAGTGCAAAAGGGGAGGAGACTTAAGGGATGAGTCATTAGTTGGTGGGCCATCCTCATTTCTACAGTAACTGGGAGAGGCTATACAATGGAGGAAAACATATCAGTGCAATGTCCCACTTCTAAAGCAAGTCATGAGAAA